>NC_056725.1:560721891-560814391 GCF_019279795.1 Protopterus annectens
TCTGATTTCTGTCTATAATTCTCCTGTGGTTTTACATTCTGGCCTTGTAATTACAACACTCTTATATATGATTTCCTAGCCAGTTTTATTATGTAGCACAATGTGGGTGACAGTGACGAGTAATACCTTATTATTCAGAGCAACTGCAACACTAACAATGCCATACAATACCAGAGTAAACAGTACCAGTACTGGATATCAATCTTTTATTTCTGGGCACAGTGATAGTATTTGACAGACCCGTGGGAGCAATGTAGCACTACTTGAATGTTGCCACACAAATTACCAGATTCCACATTACTATTATGCACATACTTCTCACTCTGTTACTGTACACACTGTGGTCACAGCTTGACAACATGGGGGTGTAGATGGGACATATTTGGCTTATTCCTCTCATAACATTTTGGGGAGTTGCTAGAATGACAGGTTTATTCTTATGGATGTCTGACAATCAGTTGTATTTCTTGTTTGCTGCCTAAACGTCTGGGATCATCTCACTGATTTCCCAGGAGACAGAGTGACACGCAGCAGATATGGGCTGATTTACTGGACATTCTGGACATATCTGTACAGTTGTGGGGTATGATTCTGCATACAGCCTACTACCACTCCCCAAATTCGAACCATGGCTGTGTGCTAAAAATACAACACTTCACATCTCAGTTGAATGTGCTATTTGGATTATGTTGTCTAGCTTTTCACTGTTTTGTAAGTCTCTCTCAGTTGTACTGTATGACCTCTTGGGATTACAACAGTCGTATACAGACATTCCTACACATTTTATTTATGTAGCACAGTGTGGGTAACAGTGCGTAATACAACAGTGCTATTATGTGATTGCAAATCCACATTACCACATGATACCAGAGTAAACACATGCAGTCCAGCAGTTAGACCTTTACTGTCAGACTATTATGCTTTTATTTACATACAAGCTACATGAGAATCTTCCTGCCATATTTTTTGGTGTATGCAGTACATGCCTTAAACAATACAAGTTTTATACAGGCAATTAACGTACTACTACTTTTAGATTTATTTCCTATAACAGTAGATACAAGAGTATTACTAACTTGCCTCGCATCGCAACCACTCCAATCTACATTCATGGGCCTCCTGGTTTATAGCCTGCTCACTTGTCGCTGTGAAAGACATAAGAGGAATATTTAGCCATACCGCGGTGGTGGTGCTGTGGTAGCATTGTCACCTCACAGTAAGACATTGTCCTGTTCGATTCTCAGCTAGAGAGTCTTCTGTGTGGAGACATGCGTGAATGGGCGTGCCTTCATTGAAGGTTGTGCGTCAGAGCCGGCAACTCGGCACGTAAAAATCTACTGCCAATCATTAGCGGACCGGAGTTCCGTTGTGGTGACCCCCAACCGGGAAAAGCTGAAAGACACAACAACAACAACAACAACCTATCCATAATATACATGAGCTGGCAATTATTAAACAGGTAGTGGACTGATACACATGGCTGGAACTTCCCCTGTCCTCCTAGCCTCTTGGCTCCACTGATCCAAGAGATCCCCCTTTCTCCGCTTCAGGTCAGCATAATGGTGCCTGACCTGCCCACCAGTTCGGGGTATGCCAGTGGCACTGGTGAGGTCATGGGCGAGATGGTCCCAGGCTTCCGCTTTTTATTGGGAACCCTGGTACTGGCCCTGTAGCAGTCTCATATCATGGTCTTTCACAAGGAGTCATGCCATGACTCTGGACTCCTGGATGCCCCAGCGCTGTGCCCATAAGCACACACCTTCTCCCATTCCAGACATAGTGCCTACAAGGGGAAGCTACAACCAGTTATGAGATGTATTCCCACCTGTTGGGTTTAAATAGGGCAGGTTTCTCACACTTTGCCGTGATTGGAAGGTTTTGAAAAGGCTAAGCTATGGGCAAACCTGCTTACCTAAGATTGGCATTGCTTAAAAGGGTATACCAATGGGCAGATTGAGTTAGCTGGCCTATACATTGCTTACGCCTACTAAGCTGGGCTGTGCAATGCTTAGCATTGCTTAATATTTAAGTTGCATTATATTTGCATTGTGGCATTGATTTATTATTCATTACATGTTAAATATATGTCTGGTATCCATGATTCATGTGTATGTACACTGTATGGGGTCCTTGTGTTTATTAGGGGATTTCAATACTTTATTACATTGACACCTCACATCTGGGCTTAATGCAGTACTCCAGTTCACATATTTAGGTCCTATAGTTGGTTATACAATATAAAACTCTATATAGATTCCTTTCACATGTTCCGTTTGTATTTCCTATGGTGAGGATCTGTTTGATGATACCTCAGTCTTATGTACTGCTGTGATGGCTTAGTGGTTAACTGCTGTGACTGTAGTATACAAGGTCCTTGGTTCAAAACCTGCAAAGGCTGTTTATTTTGTTTCTGGCCAGAACAGCAGATGATGCATACAGAGTGCTTAAGGCACTTTTAAGCAATTGTAAGCGGGTTTGCACAGGTTTGCACAAAGGTAAGCAATGCTAACCTCTGGTTAAATATGTTTACAGAGAGTTAGCTTCAGTATTGCTTAACCTATGTGCGCATTGCTTACCCCCACGCAAATGGGCTTAAACCCACTTACTACTGCTTAAATATGCTTACTCCCACTTACTACTGCGTAATTATGCTTACTCTTGATTACTAGTGCTTACACTCGCTTACCACCACACTAATTTAGACAGTAATGTCTAATGGTTCTTGGTCAGGTGGTGGATTTGGCACCTGTATGGATTTATCATTCATTACACATTTTACCTTCCATTTGTATCCCCAATTCCTGTGTACATATACTGTATAGGGCACTTCTGATTATATGTGGACTTTGCAACATTATGACAATGACACCTCACATCTGCATTTAATGCAGTACTCCAGTTCACAAATATATGTTATATCATAGGTTATGGAACAAAATAAATTGATCATACAGTGATTTGACATGGAAAATGGATTGTACTGGAGTGGGACTCGAACCGGGAATGACTGCTCATAAGGCGAATGCTCTGCCTGCTGCACTATTGCTGTACTGCTTCATTTGCATATATCTTGCTTTTTATCCTCTTGTGCCATTTAAGCTGCATTAACCATGGCTAAGCGATGGGCAAACCCGCGCACCTACGATTAAATTTGATCTGTTTCATAAAAAAATCTTCATATTTAAATGTTGTAACTATTGCTCTTGTATACTTGGGGGGATGTTGCTGGGGGTATGCAAATACCTATGAGCGGTCTCGCTCATTCTTACTCCTACACTGCTGTTCTTGATTGCAGGGCATGTATATTCTGAGAGCTCTGCTGCCAGACATGCCCCCTGCACTCGTACATGCTCCGTATCCATTTAGGAGCTTGCACTCCTTCATTGCTATGCATGGCGTTCTGCCGTCCTGCTCCTAAACGACCACTTCTGTGCAGGACTAAGCTCGTCCTGTATGGAAGGATAGTGAATACGGGAGCATATCTTTCACAATTCCAAACTTGTTCAAAATCATAAAGTAAAAGTCCTTTACAGTTTGTACTATTTCTAGGAAATGCCTCATAGTTATGTTGTCAACTTTCTTATTACATGGATCATTCACACATTCAAGGATGTTCACTTTCATATCACATTTAGTTTGCCCTGTGTATGACTTCATACAGGAACACTGGATGAGGTAAATACCATTCTCAGAAATCCATGAGAAATTCTGTTGGATATTAAAGTGTTTTCCATAAATTGCACTCTCATTGTCTCACTATATATATTTGGAGACAGTGGCTCATTATATGGAACATTTCTCCACAGTTATGAAAACCTGTAAATTGATTGGAGCTAGCATAGCTGTGTATTACAGAACTATACACACCAAGGCCTTTCCAGTATAATATTTTTGGATAGGGAAGGGAACAATACCTTTTGTCTAACATCAACAACAATAATGTTCTACTTTTTAATAAGATTTCCTTCATGAAACCTGAAATGTAGCTAACTGTAATCATATCTGAGGATATAATAGAATTCAGTCTGTGATTGTTTTGCAGCAAAACAAACTTCATCTTTATCAAGCTGTTCATAATTTATGTCAGAGACAACTGGTGCTAGACAGACTCTACATGAATGTAATCAGATTACTTTTTATCACCAGGCAGTATCCTCCATATAACACAACTCTCACTGAAGTCAATTTGGTGCCATCCCTCATTTCTCTCCGCTGCTATGATTTAGGTTAGAATTATCATTTTTACCCTCAGATTTTTATTTGCTCCACCTGAATTCATAGGATTTTCTTCATAAAATTAGACCATTATAAGGATAAATAAATTATTAAATGGATAAACAGCCTCTAGAGGTTGTAGTATCTAGTGATTATCTCATCTGAAATATATGAAAGTGCTTCTTCTTCTAACTCTTTCTGTAATTCTTGAAAGGCAGCGTTATGATTTTAAATGTCTGTGAATTAAAAGATATGCACAACTGTGTGTTTTGATGAGATTGTATGTCAGGTCAGTGATTTGTCATAAAGATGTCTGGGGTAGTAAGCTTTTTCATTGCCAAGACTGACATCCACCACCCCTTGAATTTCTATATAGAAATGCCTCTCTCTGTATCATCCCCTTGGTTGATGTATGGGGCCCTGGCATTGCATATCACCACTAAGTGAAAAACGCAATGCTTCTACCTGATAAATAGAAAGTAAGAAGGTCATACAGTACCAGTCCAATGGTTATTGCTAGGCAAAAGTTAGGGAAACTAGATTAATGTTGCTGGTTCTTTACTTGTAATGGCAGGCTTAAGGTAAAAATGAAAAATTCATGGAATACTAAATGAAAATGTATGTAGTACCATTAAACGCAAATTAAAGTCTTTCATTTAAATTGTTCTGTTCAGCATTGCTGGCCATTTAGAGGTAAGGAGATTACTTGTTTTGCACAGTTCAGAGAACGCGCTATTTATGTTCAAGGTCTGTAGTTTACTGTAAAGTAAAGAGTTCCAGCACATTAATGAACAAAATTGATGAGAAGCATTTTGATGCCTGCATTCAAAGCTGTTGTAAAATGAGTGGTCACATCTTGGCACTTTGCATTTTATAATTTTTACATGTAATGGAAGGAGAATTTCAAAGGTTCACTGGCTGAAGGATCATTAAAGACATTTACTTCTGATAATGATAATATGTGCTTCTGCAGTGGAGCTGTTGTACTTAGGAAGCAGGAATAAAGTACAGCAAGTGAAATAAAAGGTTACCAAAGAAATACCAAAGATCTGTGTACATTATGAAATGTTTTCTCACTCTCTGCGAACTTACAAGCCTCTTGCAAGACTACAGTAAAGAATATACATAGTAAAACAATCAATCTCAAATGAATGCATATCATCTTCTTCTAATTGAGATAAATGCACTACTATGAAGTATTCAGGATGACTAATTAAGCAGTCTTCAGAATAAATGCAACTTCATGAAAAGGTAAGACAGCCATATGCAGCAAACAAATTCAGGATACATGTATTTTCTACAGATGTATTTGAATAAAGTAGTAAGAGAAAGTAGGAACTGATTGTCTTTTATGTAGCTTTCTGAATAATCTTATCAGCATGATATTTTTTCAGATAAAAGAGAACAACAGTCATTTGCTGCTAGCAATGCTTAGGTTGCCCATAAGCACAGCACTAAACTCTGTGGAGCATTTCCTTCATATTGCGATAATTCCCTTACTAAGATAATTAAAATGGTCCTGACAGAAGAAAGGCAGCATTTAAGGGAAAGATGTCTTTATCAATACACATACATACATTGTTTTCAGGTCCTGTTGCCATGGCAGCCATACACTGGATCTGGTTATGCTGCATTCCAGTAGAATAGCTCTCATCTTGCTTCACAGATCAAACTCTATATCCTTCTTCATTTCTATCATTACTGTACTGTTTATTTCAGCTTGCCTGAAACCACACTGTGATCTTTTTATTTCTACCTTTACTGGACTGATTCAATTTGTGTAGCTCTCCCTGTGTGAACAGAGATTCATCATATTGTTCAAAACATTTTAGTAAGCTGATAGTACCTTTGCATATAGACTTATGGTTTATGCAACATTTAATAAGCTAGTAACAAATCAACTTGTTCTTTTCATTAGTAGATTTATTAGCATTGATGCTTTCCTTCGACATTATATCCCTTGGCAGAGTCTGCTAATCTCTGTTTTCAGTTTGCTTAGCAAGAGACATAAGTAACTCACACTACTGAAATGTATTTGTATCCTGGCAGTATTTTAGCTGTAGATATGTTCAGAAAAATATCACATCCATCAAGCCCTAATACAAAGTTTATAGGATATATACATGGAATATTTATGACAGCAGAACACAGAAAAAAAATCCCATAAAGAGTTTAGGTGATGGGTCACTATGAGTAATATGTCAAGTTCTAGTCTTTACATCAGGAAGAACAGAAAATAGTTATCAGCAATGCAGCTAAGGCACCATCAAGACATTGCAGTTTACTGAAATTAGAAAGAATAAAGGCCACAAGGCTTTAGACACACTTCTAATTTGCTGAAGTCTGACATCTTTGGTTACACTCTTCTGCAGATTGCCAACGTTCTACTGTATTAGACCCCTCTAAGGATGAAACACCATTTAGTTTTGTCCCCTAACTTTTGTCCAAGTTTTCATACTCTGAAACCACACTGAATGATGTGTTCTGTCTAAAAGTACAATAATCTGTGGTTGAACCTTCTAATAACTTTTGATTCTTCTTGCATTGTATATTCTTGTTATTTCCTTCTGGCATAAAATTTGAAATTTTCCAACCTAAACATATACTGCGTACTGATCAAAGGTATAATCTGTACTACTGCATTTGTTTTTAACTATATGATTAACTATTGCAATAACGTCTTTTTTTAGCTACTTTCTCTAGCTTGAAGCTGTACAACTACTGTGAATAATGTAAACTAGGCTCTGAGAGAAATAGGAGTCAAGGAAAAATAGAAGCAGTCCTGTTGCAGAAGGATGTATAAGATGACTGGGACACTCACTGCAGTCTTTGTATTTCACAGGTATGAAGAAAAACTACTGCTTTGTGTCCAGCATGACTTAATAAACAGGACTTGAAATGGGTTCTGGGAAGGATCCCAGGAGAAATTAAAGTAGAAAATGTCATGTCAGCATGGCAGGCCTCGTGATGGCCATTTTCTGGAAAACCATATTAAAATTTTGTAAGAAGTACAAAAAGTTCTAAATTAGCTTTCTTATAAGTGTACAGAAGATTGCATTATTGCATCCATCTTGTTTTTAGAATGACACAGTTTAGAATACACTTATGTTCTGCCTTTTGCATAGACCTTAAAAGGCTAATGTTTCCTCTTTTTTAATACCTTTGCAAGAGGTTATGTTGTTCATAGGTACTTAGATACTAGACAGTTGGTCTACAAACCATTATACGCCTAGCCAGTAAAGCATATTCAGACATTCCCCCAGCCAGCAAGATAGACCAGGGGGGAATCTGTGGCCGATCATCTAATTGTCTAGCTTTACCTTGAATGGCAAAGGTGCTACGTTGCTTGAAACTTAGTGGAAGTTTGCCCCAGAAGTGGGGGATACATTGCAATATGAATCTTTTGTGCTAACTTGTCTTATTTATCTGTTGAAGGCTTAGGTCCTGTTATAGAGTATACAAGGAGAACTGTCTGTTCTGTGAAGGAACAGAAAATTAAGGAGGATCAGATCTTTCGTCACTGGAAAGGCCAGACTTTGCTCACTACTAAATAATCTGTAAGAGAGAGTATGGAGAGAGGTCTGTCTGGATAATTGAGGACCCAAACCCATTGCTCCTTTTAGTTAAGAATATCAGATCTCGAGTGCTATTTTTAGAGAAGAACAGATCAAAAGGAGGAAGTAAAGGGGTATTGAAATTTGTTTAGCCTCTGGGTCTGTAAAGTTTTGATTTCTTTTCTCCTGTGTAAGATGCCAGGGCCGTTGTATAGCCATGGCTTCTTAACTGAACTTTACTTTATAGTGCCACAGAGTACATTTCTTTAATGATAGAGAGTGTGTGTGTGTGTGTGTGTGTGTGTGTGTGTGTGTGTGTGTGTGTGTGTGTGTGTGTGTGTGTGTGTGTGTGTGTGTGTGTGTGTGGGGGTTGTAATGGAACCATTTTTGCTAAAAACATTTTAAGCACTGACTGCATCAAGGTTAAATTTTGAAAATGTGTATGTTAAAATCCATGTTTAATGATACTAAGCATCAATCAGTTAAAATGCATTAGTTTGCACCCCCCCCCAGCCTGTGCCATTCTGTAGACCTATAGAAATGATCCTACAATGAAGGGGAAAAAATAATTTGAATATATTGTAGGTTCCTAAAATAAAGGCGCAACAGTTTTTCTTAAGAGCCTTGTAACAAATTCTTCCTTTATGTCTAAGGATGTGATGGAATTTTCCCTCAATCAAGTCATTCAACTACTTGTCATGTTCTTTGTTTAGATCATTGTTACAGTAGTTTTCACTTTTGGGACTACTGCCACAGAAGGCATGGATATCTGCCCACTTCCAGAGCTAAGAACACTTCAACCTCAGGCTGTGAGTATGTCATATGCCCTATCCTTTAGAATGTTAGGATGTGTCCGGTGTAAAACAGGCATCTAGCCAACAGAGCATACAAGCTCATTCTTGCAGCAGTTCACAGTGCATGCTTCAGTGTGTTGGCGTCCATTGTCTGACTTGATTCTACCTTCTCCAGATCTCAGAACAGATAAGCACCTCACAGGGGAGAATCCTTATTTAGTAGTGGTTCTTGTGTAGTTTTCTTGTATAGTCTTTTGCTGTAAAATAGGTCTTGTTTGCCAACATTAGTTTGTGGAAGACAAATTCCTATGAAGTGTTTTCATAAAGTGTTCTAAGGCCAGAGCACATCACGGACTAATATCTGCCTGGTATTTATCCCTGAAACCCTTAGAAGTAGGTAACATTCCCTTCAACACTGTTTAGAAAGGAAAGGACTGGAGGCCTTCACTTGGCCATGATGGCACATTTAGGTTCATCCTTGGCACCTGACTTTCAAAGTAGTAGCAGTCCAAGGAGAAGATAGAAAAGGGACAAGAGGGACATGACACAGGTGTCATTACAGATTAGCGCAAGGATGTAGGCCCCAGTGAAGCATTTTGTTGTCCCTGGATGGTGCACCTGTTTTTCCTGAGGCCTCTTATTTAACAGCTTTGGAGGTCATCAAGCCAAAGCAGGCTAGCAGGTTCATCAGGGCTGACAAATGGGGATTGGTTTCTGCAGAAGCTTTGACTTTGGCTTGCAGAACCTTTTACAAGGAATCCATTGCAGAAGAGCATTTTATTTGTTATTTTATACTTTGTTAACCAGGGAATCTCATTAAACCAGTGGTCTCTTTTCAGGGGCGACTTGAGGTGGTAGTCATACGGACTGGGTGAGATTTTACTAAGATGCCAGGGGACTTCCTATTCTTTGATAAATGCCATGAGATCTTTTACATTCACTTGAGCTACCACATCCCCCATGCAGATGGGACCTCTGTTTAGCATCTTGTCTAAAGGAAGGCACACACAGTGTATCCCAACCACCTCATGCCTGCACTCCAGTGTTAGTACTGGAAAAATTTACCCAACCACCTGGTGTGGGAGTAGAACTCACAGCTTTCTGATCTTCCAGCACCAAAGACAAGTATGCCCTTTCTGAGCTACTGAAAGCGATTTAACAGTTTCAGAAGAGGAAGATGGGATTCCCACTTTTCTTGTGAGGGAGGATGTCTCAAACTGTGAAGTAAGTCAGGCAATCCCATCCAAAAGGGTAAGACTTAAAAAGCAGATATACCAACAAAAAATACTCTGAAGTTGAAGCACATATAACCAGACACCGGCTTCCTGCTGGCATTTGGGTCCCTAAGTCCTCATTTAGCTCCAGGCCCTCTCTTTTCAGTGGACCACTGTGTCCCAAGGTTTTTTACACGGTCTGCAAAGCATACAGTCTGGTACTAATCCTGTGTCTGGAGTCTCCTCTGGGGAAAAAGACAGCATTCTCCTGTTAAGGTAGAAGCAGAGTCCTCACTGAATGAGGGGGTAAGACCTAGACTGTTTTTCTCTGATGTCTTCCCCCTTATATGACATTGGCACATAAGACAGCATTTTCTCTGTTACTTTCACAGAGAAAGTTTCATTTGGCGAAGCTCTTGGTAAAATGAAAGAGTACTTCAAATAGGAAGGAAAGGCAAAAGAGGTACTTTGACTTGCTGGCCTTTGTGCCCCCCCCCCCCCAAACCAGTAGCTCTTTCTCCTGTTTTTTGAGCTCTGCAGGATGCCTTGCTTGCAGCCTCCCAGGAAGCAGACACCCAACCCTCTGCTCCTAAGAAACCAGACTGGTTCTTTTGGATCAAAGAAGTCCCACAAGTACATTTTAAGAGCCCTGAGGCAAGTCCGTGTGTTGTGTATGATCCTAAAAAAGGAGCACAGATTGGTTCCTATTCCCCATATTGTCTCAAATGGTAAGAAAGGCAGAGTGCTAAATTTGGGAAGAAAGGTTCTACAACTGCCTTTTTGGCCTTCAGAGCCATTAATTGTCAGACTCGTATGACCAATTTTCAGATAACACTATAAACTGAGAAACGCTGGGAAAGATGTCTAAAGGGGCATGAGGGAAGAATTGAAGGAGTGCACCCAGACTGACTGTCGGATGACAGAGCATTCTTAAGTGTGGATATAATGCCGCAAAGGAACAGAATGTTGGAGTATCGGATCTTTCATCACTGGAAAGGCCAGACTTGGATCACTACTGAGTAGTCTGTAAGAGACAGAGTATGGAGAGAAGTTTGTCTGGACCGCAGCTCAGGTTCTATGATTAAAAGGCATACCTGATGCTAAGACTACAATGCCTGCCACAGGATGTCAAAGTTCAGCTTGTTAAATGTACCCTTGGATAAGGAGCTGCTCTTTGGAGAGCCCTACCAGTGAAGTCTTTGGGAAAATAGAGGAATAGGGCAAAGCTATGCAAGATGTCTGATGGCCTACCCTGCCCACTCCATGCCATGACACAAAAGCTATTCTTCTAAACTAGACCCTTACCATAGTTAGGATAAAGGCAAGCCAGTGAAGAGTTAAACAAAAAAACAAACACACACAAACACACAAGAAAAAGTGGCAGGGAGGATATAGTGAAATGCTGCAGGAAGAATGTAGTGAAAATCTGGGAAGAACCTTGGTGATTTCAGGTTTTAACGGAGCAGTCATGGCTGCTTGGACTTTCTCCCTCACCTCCCATCTTGTCACAAAGCCTTGCATAGGACAGGAGGTTCTACAGATCATTTTCCAAGGTTACAAGTTAGTTTTCAAAAAGGCCATGTATGAAGGGCTTCTGCCTGTGACAAAAGATATAAAGACATCTAACCCCACCTCCCCATTCTGCAAGACCTTCTGGCATTGGAGTCCTAGAGACAGTGTTAATAAAAGAACAAAGAAAAGGGGTTTACTTGGGATTTTTCCTAATCCCTAGTGAAGAAGGGCCCTGGAGACCTCCTCTTGATCTTCTGAAACTCTGAACTTTTCTTGAGGTCCCAGAATTTAAAATGTTGAACCTTAAGGCTTTGTTATCCATCCTGTTCCCCTCATGCCCTGATGGTTACCTTGGATCTCAAGGATATCAGTCTTCAGAGTCCTGTTCAAACGGACCACAAATGTTTTCTCAGATTTGAACCATGAGGGTTGCCACCATCAGTTTACTTCATCTCCCTTTGATTTGTCTACTGTGCCCAGGATTTTTACAGTGCCTTGCTTCAGTCTGCCAGGTGAATGTGGGCAAGGGTCCTTGTCTTCACCATGGAATGCTTTGAGTCTCAGGTTCTTCTCTCAGATTCTTCAGCATATAGATGTTGAATTTGGCCTGTTCCAAGACTAATTTTCTGGCTGTCTGTTGTACTTAAGTTGTGAGAATGCTTTCTTTTACAAGAGAAGGTGGAGCATTTGGGAGAAAAATGTCTTCATCTTGGCTTTGGAAAGCAGAATGTTGAACAGGGAATGCGCCAAGACTGGGTTAAATAGCCTTCATACGTCTTGATGATACCCCTGATCAGATTGCATATGAGAAGACCCCAGTGATACCAGAGATGCATCTGATGCCAACATTCCCAATTTGTTGAAGTGATTCCCTTATTAAACTTACATATCCTAAGAGCTGAAGTGGTGGTCCATACACGAGACTGAAGTGGGAGTTCCCTTCCATCAGGAACCACTAACCCAGTCAGACAGTAACAGCAGTGCTTTAAACCCAGTTTGGGGAGTTTGTGCACAAAATTTCTAAGTCCAATGAGTATAGAATGCATCCCATGGAGAAAAAAAGGTAAACGTGAAAGAGCTGACTGATTCAGACAGTCAAATGTTTTAAGCCAGTGTGAAGAAGGGGTGTCCTTCAGGTAGTTAAAGTCAGTCATACAGTCATGTGCTACATCAGCAAACAAGGAGGGATGTAGTCCTGCATTCTTTATAGGCTAGAAGCAGTATAAATTCCCTTGCTTCAAACAGTGGTGGACCAACTCAGATTGAATGCATATTTGTCCAAGTGAATGTTGCATAATTGGTGCACAAGTGAAGTGTACCAGGAGTGGACATGACTGCATCCCTAAATAGCCATTTGAAAAAGTTCTGCTCAAGGGCACTCTGGAAGGAGATTTGGACAGGTTTCTTCTTTATGCATTGTCTTCAGTCCCTTGCACCCAAGGGTGTTCCAGAAATGAACCAGAATCGTACTATGGACAATATCTCTGGCCTTTCCTGTCTTAATTTCTGGAACAAAAAACCTGAAACATGACCAACAAATAACCCAACGACCAGGAGAAACAGGAACAGCCAAAACAAACTGGAGTTGCTTGCCAAAAGGTAAATAGTTTATTGAAGCAAACGTTGACCTAGGTTTCGTCTCCAAAGTAAAAGACTTCATCGGAACATTTACACAAATAACCCACTCCCTTTTATTACAACCCACACTCTATTGAACAATTAACGTTAAACAATTAATCAATAAATAAATTTATAAATTTAAAGACACAGGCTTTAAAACAACCATTATTAAAATTCATTAAACAACTTTTCATTGAAAATTTTTATTAAAAATTAGACTAAATAACACAGCGACAATTTGAAAATATAAATAAACAAAACTTTATAAATAAACACTTAACATTCAATTATTATTGCCCTACAATATGTTTAAACTTCAACACTGGTGCTATACTAATATTGTCATTAATCCCTGGGAAGTTGGTTGCATTTAACCTTAACTGCCATTTCATTTCACAAATATCCAGGTGCACATCCAAAATGCTACCTTGAAAATCCCTGTGAATTTGTTGCAGTACACAAAACTTAAATGTGTGCCCACTAAATTCCTTAGTATGCCTAAAAAGGGCATTGGTGGTTCTGTTGTGCTTGATGTCCAGAATGTGCTCACTCACCCTTTCCTTAAAAGTTCTACAAGTTTTCCCAATATAAAAGGCCGGACATAGCTGGCATTTTGCCATATAAACCACATTCTTAGTAAGGCAGTTATAATGCTCTCTAATCACAGCATGGGTTCCAGCAGTATAAATTCCTGGCCCTGTGCTTACTATATACTTACATATCCTGCATCTACCACATTTAAAATTACCTAACTGTCTAGTTGTACTAATATCTCTTCCACCACCTCCTTTTTCCAATATATCTTTAAAGGACCTATCTTTCCTAAATATAAATTTGGGGACATCACTCATTTTTGCCTCCACATTATGATCCTACTTCAATAAACCCCAATGTTTTCTCTTTATGCATTGTCTTCAGTCCCTTGCTCCCCAAGGTGTTCCAGAAATTAAGACAGGAAAGGCCAGAGATATTGTCCATAGTATGATTCTGGTCTGAGCAGCACTTGTTTTCCTCCCAGTGAAAGTGTTCGGTGGAAAGGTGAAGACGTACTGCTTTTGCTGGTTAATCTACTTACTTGGGGTGAGCTAGTTACTCATACAGTCCAACTTGGAGACACTACACCTCACAGCTTGGATGATCCTAACCCTATTCTCCTTCCAGGTACCAGCTGTCAAAGCGTGTGCTGAACGTTCTTAAAGGTACTTGAAAGCCAGCCACTATAAATTCCTATTCATCTGAATGGAAGAGGTTTTCTTGTTGATACCTTGGACAAGTCTGTACCATAGCACAACAAAGGTGTATATGCTACTCCAGTACCTAAGTGAGCTTTTTAATGCATGATTGGACTATATTTCCATTAAGGTGGACCTTTTAGATGTCTCAACCTGCCTGCCATTGGATAGAACTTTGAAAAGTCACCTGTCAAACAATTTCTGAAGAGTGTATTAACTTGAGACTGCTGCAAAAAGAATTGCTGCTGCTTGGAATCTGAATTATGTCCTTGGAAAACTAACTTAGACCCCTTGTGTGCAAGCAGTAACAGTCCCTGTTAAGTATCTGACTTGAAAAATGGTCCTGATGGCTGCTATCACCTTGGTTTGGAGAGTGTCAGAACTCCAAGCATTAATGTGGAAACTTTTCTTAGTATTCCACAGGGACAGGATGCACCTGAGAACAAATGCTTCCTTTATGTATAAGTTGTGACAGAATTCTTTCTCAACCAAATTGTACAACTTCCTTTTTCAGCAGTCCACAAATCAAGGGAGGGTATTCTGGTTCCTCGGATGTATGCAGGGAAGTCAATTCAGTTGTGACTGTTTACATTAGAAACTCCAGATTGGTTAAATAGGATGCCCTGTAGTTCATCCATGTCCGAGTCTCCGTTTACAGGGTTCCTTACCATGTCCTGGCCAACTACAGGTTTTCCCTCTATGACCCATGAAGCTCATCTCTTATCTAGACCTGCTAGAGGTGCTGAGTGTGACAGGCCTTCTTTACCTGAGCCAGTAATCAAGGAGCCTCAATCCTCACCACCGACACTGGTGAGAGACTCACTAAGAACAGGAATGGATTTACACAGCAATTTCAAATGCAGCTGTCTGCATCAAGCAAAGTTTCCTCCAAGAGCAGTTCCAAGTGACTGACACACACACTCCTGGGAATGGCTGTGCGAGATTTACCACCTGGTGGCCCCTTATGCCCAGACAAGGTAACGATGCTGCCACCAGCCAATCACTGTCAGGCTCTTACAAGGGTATCCAATTATGCTGAATAAAATCAATGTTAACATAAACAGTAGAGTGTAACCCAAGCAGCAAGTCTTTTCAAAGTGGCCAAGGCATCACTAGAGTAAGCACAAGTACTCTCACGATGTTAAAAGTAACCTCTAAAAGACCAGCCACAATAAAAGGTATAAAAATATTTAATAATAAATAAAACAGAAAACATGATAATATTAAATATTTAAGTGCAATAAATATCAAAGTTTTAATTACAGGAGAAATAAAAATAACAATTGAACAGATTCATGCAGATGCAGAAAAAACATACTTGGCTATTCTCACTGTAATTCCTGACTGTCTAAAGAACTGTTCTAACTTAATACAGCATGGCAAGATTAGATGCTGAGTTGCTTACTTCCACAAGGCAAGCTGACCATCTTCGCCCCAAACTGAATTCAACTGGACTGACTGCGATAACTGTTATAGATTTTTATATCAGGTTCCAAAGAAAGCAAAACAAAAGCCAACCTGTGAATTCCATCTCCTCAGTGCTGGTTATAGAATGACATTGCATTTGATCACATGACTGGTAGAAAACAGACTCTGAGCTTTTCTAAGATATGTTGCAGTATTTGAAAAGTGTAGAATTCTTTGATTAAACATAAACATTTAATCAGTTATAGCACTGTTGATACATTTTAACATAAGCATCTGTACAAGTAAGTGTGATAGTCAAATGACAGAAAATCATTTACAAAACTATTTATAAAACCCCAGCTAACTTTGCTGGCATATGTTACACATGCACTGCCTATTCTGCCTGTCGCAGATGGCAGTACCTCACATCGTCACACTCACCATCCAACCAAATATCCTATTCATTGTAGACTTCTATCCCTGTAGACTGGGAAACTTGCTCTGCCCCTAATTCAAAGGCACAAAGTTTCCTGGACTTTATCAACACAAACACCCAGGACCAGATAGTGCTCACTCCAACCAGAGGATCAAGCATTTTGGACTTGGTACTCACCTACATGGGAACTGTATGTACTCCCCTGGGTCATGTCCTCATTGGTGATGTTGGACCACAAATCTGTCTCCCTTGAAATAAGAATCAACCCAGAAAACCCAACAAAATCCATAACAGTTATGAACTTTTCTAAAGCAAACTGCATCCTATTAAGTAACAGTTTGTCAAAAATTCACAGATCCTTCAAATCCTGAGAACACAGCTACCTATACAAACATGTAAATGGCTGCATTGAGGCTGCCATACCTACCAGAAGTAAGCCTATATCTAACACCAAAAGCAAACCCCACTGGTGGAATCCTTACCTTAATAGGATGTATAGTCTGATATGCAAAGCCACGGAACAGATTATCATGGAAATGATCAGCAAGGACGTTGGCAACCTACTGACACTTGACCCATCGCAGTTTGGCTTTAATGGAAGGTCTTGCCTACTCCACTGGTCGACTTCTTTAGGGGGTCACCAAAGCTATGGATGAGGTAAAAACTGTGTGCATACTGCCTACCTTGACCTAACCTAGGATCATAGGATATTACTAGGCTATTGACCCCGAGGGTCTTTATAACCCTAGCCATTAAATCCCAATATATCACTAGATGAGAGATATTGTCTATGCCCAAGGCTTTTCTAGCAGGGACTATCCATGTCCAGGAGAGAAGCCCGGGCAATCCCCAGCAGAAATTTATGGGTTCTCATCCAGCCATCTAGGTTGGGGTTAAACAGGGTCATGGAGGTGCTCTTCTTGATATGGATTGGAAGCCTTTTCCAGAGGAGTGGCAACCCCTGAGAGATGTATCTGTCTCTCCAGCAGGTCCTGTTTGTCGCAGGCTAGACTGAGGTCCCTGGAACTGGTGACTCTAGTCACATTTTACTTACAGATGTGCAGCATTTCCATTAGATCTGGGTCAGAGATAGCCCTGTAAACCAGACATAATTCACCTCTCAGTAGTTCTAGGCATTTGGTACAGTACCTAATCAGGTATTATTGACAAACTCTCAGAACTAGGCATAAATCCCTACATATCTTGCTGAATTGCTGGCTGGCTGGCTCACAGTTAGGACCTAAGAAGACAGGATCAGTGAGGCTACCTCCACCAAGGAGACTGGTCACCAGCAGAGTCCTCCAGGGCTCCGTGTTGGGCCTGCTTCTGTCTGGCATCTACTTCTCAGAAGTAAAGGTGAATATCAAAGGCCTCTAGCTCACTAAGTTTGCAGATGACTGTTAACTGGGAGCTGTCATAGATTCCCCCCGTGACAACATCATCCTCCAAGAGGATCTAACTTAAACAAATGACTGATGCCAAATTAGTGGATTAAAACTCAGTGTGAAGAAATGCATTATACTGCCCTTTGGGAAATTGCCTCCCAAGCTAATTATTCCATCGATAAAACATCCTTAAGAGTTGACCCAATAGTTTGGAATCCTTAAACATATGCATGACAGTAAACTAAACTGGCCTTCAACCAACACGTAGCCAAGGTAGTAAGAAAAGCATTCTATATTGGGCAACTCATAAGCAAGGGAATAGCCTCCTGGTCTGTGGAAGATATAGCACCACTCTACTTAGCCCTTATCAGACCCATCATTGAATACAATGCCCCCTTTGGCATGTACCTAACCAGGCATTTGCAACAGTTGGAATGTCCTCACTTTCCTCACCATGAATACCCTGTCCTACACAGATTGCCTTAAGGCCTTATCTATGTTCTCAGTCTCTTACAGTTTACTAAGAGGTGATGTATGCCTGCCATATAAGGCATCCTTGTGTCCAGCTCTGATGGATCTCTTGCACATCCACAAAATAAACAATACCAGAAATACTAGATCCAAGGACTTGAACTTTGCCTGGAATGTAAATGGGACCTACTGGAGAGACAGATATGTCTCTCCATGGCTCCTCGCCCTATGGAATAAGCTCCCCATTTATGTGAAGCAGAGTTGATTCCTCACCCTATTCAAAAGAAACCTTGCTCATTGGATGGGGAAATCACAGCTTCACCCCACCGTCTGCTTCCCATGTCTCTGGACAGAGGTTGAGAGTAAGTAAATTAATCCCCAACTTAACATACCCCCAGCATAACCCTTAAACTGCCTCTTTACTAGCAGTATCCCACCATATAGGCGTCCAAGGAGCTCTGGGACAAAACTGGGTTGGGTTGCATGGTTAGACTTTTAAAGACTGGTTATCGTCAGCCTAGTATAAATTTATGAATCCATGAGCCAAGATATTTGCACAGAAGCAAAACTATGAATAGGTCCACTCAGTGTTTTTTCTTTTGCTACTAGAAAAGAGGGACAGGTAATGTACAGTTTCTAAGTGACTCACAGTGTGAAGCATGTTTTGTTACACATTTTGGGGTAAAAACCTGGCAGACACTGTTAATACTCAGTGTTAGTGGCACTACACAACTATGACTTACCTTAAGGGAGCCAAAACACAAGCCGTCTTATCAGGTAGTAAGGACATTCATTCATACCTTTTCGAAGCACTGTAAGATGTCTGTTATACGGCTAGAACTGGATTTGCTGCAGGTATACTGTTGGGTATGTGACAACCCCGCCATTTTTTCAGCTACCTCCCTTTCCTGCCAGAGCTCTGGGAGTCATCCCATTGTCTCATGACTATTGCATCAGTGATCTAAATGAAGAAAATAGTTCAGTTGTGTAGGATCATAACAATCATAACAACAAATTCAAGTGGATCACTTTAGCAGTATAGTCTCCCTCCTGTCACAACCCCCCCCCCCCGGGAATCCTGGGTTGGTATGATGTTACCCTGTCCTTTTCCCCTCCCCGCCTTCATGGTTTTAGGCTTGTTCAGGTCTTAGTAGGAGTTGCAGAGTTCTATTTCTCACTACTTCCCCTTACTTTAGTGCCAGAGGGTATCCTTATGCAACTTTCTCCCGTTTCCTTTGGCTTGTGTGCTTGGCTTTAATGGTTCATGATCTGGTTCTGTGGGCAAGAAATTTGTAATGTGATATGTACAGATGCTCCCATTATAATAGAGACTTATTCATATCCCACAGGGGAAAGACATTTGACATGCCTAAAAAGGAAGGGTTCTGAGCTCTGTTAGTTGGACCTAATACAGGCAGAACATTTGAGAAGGCCAATCCACTTAGTTTCTGCTCCTCCTTTCTCTCTTCCCACTTAAAAAAAAAAAAAATCTAAGCTTGTTTCCTGCCTTTCTTGTGGGTAGTCTAGTTTGGATACAGATTTGCTGTGTCCAGGGCCATTTGTGGGCTTCTGAGCCCCCAAGCCTTTCTGTGTTGGAGGGAAGCCTTCTAGCTTCATTTTGTTTCTTAAAACTAGCCAGTTTTTAGTTTCAGCACTCAAGTCTGTTTCTTTGAGCTCAGCACTTGTTCAGAACTTGTTGTAAGCACTAAATAAGCTACAAATTACTACAGCACTCAACTTTCCTCACTTGTGAAGAGGAAAAGAGTTTCTAGTACTTAACAAATAAGCACCTATCCAGGCATGTCTAAGGGTCAGCTCCCGGTGTTTTCTCCTGTCTACCCTGATGAATCTGGGCATCTTGGGGCAATGCAGCAATTGCCTCATGTAAACAGACAACCCTCTCCTCCTACCACCCAACACTACAACCTGTGAGAGATGCACTTATATAGCCAAACTGGAAGCAAAGCTCTCTTCACCCAAGACTGGACTAGACAGTCAAGAGGAGAAGGTAAACACTTGCACCACACCACACTCAGCACATAGTCCCTCAAAATCATATATACTATGGATTGTTATCATTGCAATAACTGATGTTGTATGCCTGTAAATTTATCTGCTGGATATTATAAAGATGTGTGCGTCTATGTGCATGTGTGTGTGTGTGTGTGTGTGTGTGTGTGTACACACACACACACACACACACACACACACACACACACACACACACACACACACACACACACACACACACACACAGTTCCTTAATTAACTCTAGTTTGGTGGTCAAATACAGAAATAAATAAGTCAACTGTGCTCCCTGTTTGTTCTTTCAGAATATCAGGCAAAACCACAATTACAAAGTAATTTTCACTCGACCTGTCTGGTAAAAAATGCAAAAAAAATGCAAAACAAAATAGTACTTAAAGTTTCATGGATTCTCACATGTTTTCAGTATTTCCATAGTGGAAATGGTAAAAGTAAAAATAATGCTACATATTGAAGTTGAAAAATAAATTCCCCCCAAAGAAAATTGCATATGTATGTACATATGCATAAACACACACACACACACACACACACACACACACACACACACACACATACACACACTGAGCAATTCACGAAAATATAAACGATTTTGGTGTTATTGTCTGGATATAAGTAGATTGTGATCTTTTTTTTTTTTTATAGAAAAATGTGTCTGAATGCATTTTCTTGAGACTTACTATAGATGGGATGTGAAGGGGAAAAACATCTTGGTTAATTTATTTCCCCAAATAAAAATGCATATGTTTGTGCACATATGCAAAAATATGTACACACACACACACACACACACTGAGCAATTCAGGAAAATATAAAAAAAATATTGTTATGGTCTGGATATGAGTAGATTGTGATCTTTTTTTGATAAAAAAGTGTGTCCGAATATATTTTCTTGAGACTTACTGTAGCTGGAATGTGCCAAGGGAAAAAATATCTTGGTTAATTTATTTCCCCAAATAAAAATGCATACGTTTGTGGACATATGCAAAAATATGTACACACACACACACACACACACACACACACACACACACACACACACACACACACACACACACACACACACACACACACACACACACACACACACACGTGCTCACACACATGCACACAGTTATAGTGAGTAATGTAGAAAAATATGCAAGATTTTGTTGTCAGGGTTTGGATATGAGTGGATTATGAGCCTTTTTTTCTTTTTGCTAGCAAAGCATGTTTGAATGATTTTGTCTTGAAGCTTGATGTGATTAGGAGACTGGCAAGATTTATCCATTCACTCAGTGTTAGGTGAAATGATATCTCTCATGGTGAGAGCTATAAACTAGATTAGATATGGGGCAGGATTCACGAAGGCTTGCACTGAGTCTAAGAATAGTGTAAGACTCCATGCAGCCCTCGCAATCCAGGAACAGCCCGAAATTCCGTGTAAGAGACCAGCTAAAACATCTCTTACAGGGACTGGGTGTGGATATGCTAATCACCTCACTTGCAGCCGAAAGGCATGCAAATGAGGTAGATTAGCGATCCACGAAGCTCAAACCAGCCCGTGTAAGAGTCGTGTTAGCTGCAGAAATGTACTCAGTTGACAACTGAGTATGTTTCTGCAAATAACACAATAGAGCCATGTCAGCTCCAAATAAAGGGTGCATATGTGTCAGGCAGCATGCCAATGGCCAAATATGTGGCCATTGGCAAGGTACCCCGATGCAAATATGAGAAAAAAGTAAATTTTTTTTTTGGCGATTGCCGATGTTTAAACGCAGCGCAGCCCCGTGCAAACGGGCTGCGCTATATAAAACATAAAAATGAAGGTTATAAACCCACAAATGTGGGTTTTATGCAATACATGGATTTACAATGCAGGGACCAGCAGACCAAAAACAACATGGCCACCGTTTAGTGGTTGCTAAGGGGGGAAGCTGAGTCTAAGACATGTAACTAAGCATTAGTAGGCAATCTTATGTAAATGAGTGTTAGGATACTGAATCCCACTGTCACATAGCAAATGAGCACATTCGAGTAGTGTAAGAGTTACATAAGGGGGAGGAACAGAGTAGGAGATAAGTGACATCACAGGGGGGAATGGCAGAAGGAAATGCAGTTCATTGGAGGACAGTGTTATGTGACAGATGTCAGACACATATAATGGAAAGAGGAGTGCCACAAGATAAGCATGTGAAAGTCAAGAAATGGAAGGTGTACACTGTAGCCAACACCAAAGTTTCTTGCTGGGCATGCATGCGCCAGGAGGCGTGAGTAGTGCAGTGTGCGCGTGTGTAAGGCAGACTGAGCATGTGGGAGCCTGTTGGCAGACTTGTAAGACTGTCTGCACTGGTGTGCATGCGTTTTAACCCGAATAAGTAGATTCTGAACTGTGTAAGCATGTGTGCGTGCGTGTAAGCCACTGTGAGCATGTTTCCACTGGTATGCACGTTGCTCCCCCCTGAGATAACAGAAAGGAAAAAGAAAGCAACAGAAATAGTAGGAAGCTAGCAGGGAATACTGCTGGAGCTAACAGGTGAAAACAATTAGAAGCAGGCAATTACACAGGCAGAATACTAGCCTAGCCCAGCACTTAAAACTCTGCAAACAGCAGTGCAGGATGTTTTCTCTCAAGAGACACTGCAAGACAGGAGTAAGCTATTAGAAGTGAAAACTGAAAAAGCTTCACTCAGAGCAGAAATGCTAGGGGCTGCCATAGCTGTCATAAGGAGACATAGGCGACTTGCTGAGGGTGGTGACAATGCAAATGCTGCCAGACAACCCACAGTGAGGAGATGGAGAAGAGTGTACAGGCCCAGGGTCACCTACCAGGGTTACATGAGCTGGAGATAGTGGAGCACTATAGAGTGGACAGAGACCTCCTGCAGCAAATTGTTGAGCTGTGCAGGCCACGCCTCACACACAGAACCAACAGAGGGAACCCATCCCAGTGGAAACCAAGGTATGCGTTGGCCTAAGAATACTAGCAACAGGTACCTTCCAGACACCAACTGGTGATATGATGGGGATATCACAGGCATCAGCCTCCAGGGTACTGCACCAGTTCCTGGATGCCATGTCAGCACATGTCGGTGATCATGTATATTTCCCCAATGCCCATGAGGTATTGGCCAGCAATATGCGTCTCTTCCAGCAAATAGCGGAATACCCTGAGGTAGTGGGTGCAATAGACTGCATGCACATATGCATCAAAGCACCAGCCGGTGAGCGGGGTAGGGCCTACATTAACCGCAAGGGCTTCCCCTCCATCAACTGCCAGGTCGTGTGTGATGCCCAGGGCATAATAATGAATGTGTGTGATGGCTGCCCTGGAAGCTACCACGATTCCCATATCTGGCATCTGACGCAGCTGTACCAGACATTTGCCAGTGGGGACATCCCACATGGTCACTTAGTAGGGTATGCTGGATATGCACTGGAGCCGTGGCTGATGACACCCATCAGAAATGCACACACACCTGAACAGGAACACCATAATGAGGCACACGCACAAACACAAAATGTAATTGAGCGTGTGTTTGGGCTGCTCAAGTCATGGTTCCGGTGCCTGGATACATCTGGTGGAGCCTTGCAGTACTCACCAACTACATGTACCCAAATTGTCATGGTATGTGCTATGCTACATAATATGATTCTGTGAAAACAGCTGCAGCAGGATCACCATAGGGCTGGGCCAAACAGCCCCACACCATTGCCAAGTCAATCACAGGCAGAGCGTGACTCGGAGGAGGAACAACCTGAGCCTTCCCCAGTAGGCAGAAGGAGGCGTGCCCAGTATGCCTTAGCCTTGGCAAAGCAGCAATGCATAGCACATACACTGGCTCAGTAGGGACCCTGGAAATGATACCTCTCTCCGACTCACACATATAGTAAAAGGGACGCCTAAGTTGACACAACCTGCTTTCAAACATGTACAGGAAGTGTAGTATGTGCATCCAACATAGGCAGCCCTGCAGCACCACCTGAGGCATGCTTGCCATGTGTTAAGCAATGTAACACCATGTAGTATATGCAAACTTGATGACCCTGACTAACATCCTACCCTCACCAAGCATGATGCCACAATATGAAGATGAGATGATAAATTGCAATAATTGGCTGAAGTATTGCTGTTAGTCAAAGGGGATCCAATGTGTGCCAGCCTGGGATGACATGCTGAGCATGACATGATGCTCCACCTGCTAGGGGTGGCATGCACCTACCAGTCCTGGCCTTATGGATACTGGCAAAGGCTGTTGTTACCCCCAGCGTGCCTTGAATAGGTAAGGCTCAAAACACAAACCCACCTCCATAGGTATCACAAGGGATAAGAACCTAGATTTAATGCTACCCAATGCCAGAAGTCTAAACAGCAAGATGCATGCAGTCTAAACTCCCCCAGCATGGATAATGTTGATATCTGTTCTGTAACAGATAACTGGGTCAAGGCTCACAACAGCACCCTAACACTACCAGGTTACACCTCATACTGTGCTGTACAGCCCCAAAACATGGAACAAGCTACAAAAGGAGGGTGACTAGCAATAATTGTCAAGGATAACCACACCCCCATGTTGGTACCACAACAAGAAGCAGCATGGACTAGCCATGGTCAAGTAACAGTGGCTAAAACTGCCTCCCAGTTTATAGCCTGCTACAGACTATCGTCCTAACACCAGGAACTGCACTTGGCCTATGTTGGAATACATGAATATATCAAGCTCTCCAAACCACATTATATTGGGTGACTGAAAATACCCAAATATAGACTGGGAGCATTATTCTAGCTCCAACACCCTAGGACAAAGGTTCCTAGAATCCATAAACCAAAATGCTCAGGAACAACGTACCACTCCCACAAGAGGGGTAAGCATACTGGATGTGATAATCAGCAACATGGGTACTGGATGGCAAGATGAGAAGTGTATCGCTCACTGGTAAAACCAGACCATAGAGTAATCACACTGGATATACACATCCTGACCACAGTCCCTGGCCAGAAAACCACAGTGAAAAACATGTGTAAAGCAAATGTTGTACTCCTCCAAACTGATGTGAAATCCATTAAAGGCCCAGTGTATGTGCAAAATATGGGCCACACCTCAGAACCCATTATACAGGCATTCCATGAACACTGCCAGGAATGCATGGTTTATGCAATCCCAAATAAAACCAAGACACAATGCCATACACGCAGGCATCTGGCATGGTGGACCCCAGCCATTACCAAACCATGCAAGAGAATGAGGAAGCTACTTTATGATAGAGCAAACCTAAAAAGGGAAGTAATCTCTGATCAGTATTATGGCAATAAAATATGTCCACTCATACAATCCACTAAGGCCAGTTACAACAAGTTAAATCTGTGAATCTTGAGGCAATGTTACACCTGCCCCATGTACACAGACAACCCTCTCCTCCCCCAAAAAATACAAATATATGTGAGAGATGCAACCATTTATCCAAACCGGAGGCTGAGCTCTCTCAACTCAGTACTGTCAAAACTAGTCAGGAGGAGAAGGTAAGCACACACACCACAAACCCAGTCTCACATAGACCTATCACAACTGCAAACCAAAGACATAAACACAGAAAAACATTCCTGGAGGCTCTAATTACAAGCACACCACATCAACAGAGGCCTCCAAAGCAGACACCCAAGCAACCACTACCTCCAAACATAGCACATGCAACACATAGTACACAAAGCTGGTGTGCCAAACAGTCACAGGTCAGAAGGAGAAACAACATGCCTGATACAGTTGTAATAGGTGACTCCATAGTCAGACACACTGCTGTCCTGCTCACCAGACTGAACAAGGGAAAGGGTACAGTAAGCTGCCTGTAGGCTGCTACAATGCCACATAACACAAGTACGAAGTCACCCCAAAGCAAGTACAAATATGATGCAGTCATTGTCCATGCTGGTGTGAATGACCTGAGGCGTACCTCCCCGGACTACATGAAAAGAGACATAGATGAGCTCTCCGATTATGTAGTCCAGGCCGGTATGACACTGACCTTGTGCAGCATCCTACCCTCACCAAGAATGATGCCACAGTACAAATACAGAATGATCAGCTTTAACAAGTGGCACAATTACTGGTGTCATTCCAAGGGGATCCAATGTCTGTCTGCTTGGGATGTCATGTTTGACAAGCCATGCTGCTTTGCCAGGGATGGCTTGCACCTGTTACCCCTGGGCATCTGGATATTGGCTAAGGCTCTTGCCACCTCCATAGAGCCTTTTGTAGGCAAGGCTGAAAAGACTAACCCACCTCCCTAGAAAACATAAGTGGAAAGAAACATAAGGGTAATGCTGCCCAATGCCAGACGTCTAAACCTCAACATGCATGCTCCCGAGGCCCTCCCCAGTATGGGGAACATCGATGTCCATGCAGTGACAGAAACCTGCAGCAAGGCTCCTGAGAGAACACCAACACTACCAGGTTATACCACATATCATGCGTTATGGCACCAAAACCTGGACCAAACCATAAAAGGAGGGGGAGTATCCATATTCAGCAAAGATACCCACACGTCCAGGTAACTGACAATGCATGAAGCATCGGAGACCACCCATGTACAACTAACCATAGGCAAAACTGCTGTACAGTCTATAGCATGCTACAGACCACACTCTCATACACAGGAACCCCACTCAGCCTTCCTGAAGACACTGGACAGTATGAATGTCTCACCAAATACCAAACAAGGTACTCACAAATTACCACATAGGTGGTAATCCATTACGTATGGAAGGAGTAATCAGGGACCTAGGGACACAAGTGGACAGTAACCTGTCATATGACACTCACATTGCCAATGTGGCTAGGAAGACCTTCTATATTGGCCACCTTATCATGAAAGGATTCACATCTATGTCAACAGAGGTCATTGTGCCCCTATACTGTTCTTTTATCAGGCCCATAATTTAGTACAATGCATCATTTAGGATGTACCTTACCCGACACATGCAGCAGTTAGAAAGACCTCAAAGGTACCTCACCAAGAGGATAAAGGGTCTCAAATATATGTCATATGCTGCCTGGCTGTAGACACCCTAGCTGTATGCAGTCACATACTGCCTACACAGAGGCGTTGTATGCCTGTTGTACAAGGCCATGTCCAACACAGGATTAATGGACATGCTCCACCCCAGAAAACCCAAATCCATCAGAGCTGTGAGAGCGAGAGATGTCAACCTCAACACATAATGAAATAGGATGTGCTGGAGGGACAGATACATAACCCAGAGGCTCCCTACACCCTGGAATGGAATCCCACTCCATGTTAGGCAGATCCCCTCACTGACACTCTTCAACAGGAATCTTGCCAAGTGGATGGGTGATCATAGATATACACTGGGGGTCTTCACTGTGTCACGTCCAGACAGAAGCACAGTAAAGTAAATCCTAAATGGCCATAATATTCACATAGCAAGGGGTGGTGAAAGCCACACACACTCTGGCTAGGCTTATAAACACCCTAGGGCAGATAGCCTAGTATGAACCTATGAACCTATGAAGATACAAATTGTACAGGACACTAAGGATAATCACAAGGCTTTCTTAACTGATGGTAGGAACCTTGTTGGGAATTCACAGATATGCTCTGAATCACTCAAATATTACAAACAATATACCAAACACACACACATTGCCAACATCCAACCTGACAGGTGCAGTGCAACCCCCCCCCCCAAAATGCCAAATATCTATCCCAGCAGAGTGCTGGCCCCCTGACATTGCAGATACTGAGGTAACAGCCAGCATCTACAAAGCAAAACACACAGCATCAATGGTACGAGATGGTGTCCTGGCCTGAGTCCAACATGGACTCCAAGAAGAATGGAACGCCAAATAACACTACTGCTCAATGTCAGCCTTACCACAGGATATGTACCCAAAGAGCAGTGTACAACAACAGTGGTCCTTCTCCACAAAGGTGTTGCCTGAATGGATACTGCAAACTACCACCCCAGAATCCTGACAAGCTTGGTCTGCAAAGCTATGGAAAGGATCAGCATGTACCTCAGACATAAAGATATTGGGGACCTACTGACACTGGACCCTACCCAGTGTGGCTTTCTTAAGTGCAGATCCTGCCCCTTAAACATGTCTGACTCATTTGAAACAGTCATTAAGGCCATTGATGAGGGGAATGTGGTCCACACAGCCTAGCTGGACCTTGCAAAAAGCTTCCATACAATATCCCACGTGTTCATTATAGATAAGCTCACCAGCTTAAATATAAACCACTATGTCAGTAGAGGGGTTGCAAACCAGACCAAGGACAGAACTGACATGGTCAGAAATGCTGCATCCATGTCATACTACAAACCAGATACAACTGGCATCCCACAAGGCTCGGTCCTGGGACCTCCCTTGTTTGGTATATATGTCCCATAGGTACAGGCCAACGTGGAAGGACTGTGTCTAAACAAGTTTGCAGAGGACTACAAACTGGCCACCATATCTGACCCTCCAGCTGACACAAGCATGCCACAAAGGGCCACATAGAAACAGACAACTGGTGCCATAGCCATGTCAGCAAGCTAATTGCAGAAAAGTGTATAGTCAACCCCTGTGGATATACAGTAAGTGCCCACCAATTACCACATAGGTGTTAACCCATTAAGTACTTAAGATGTAATAAGAGACCTGGGGACACAAGTTGATAGATATCTTGCATTGGACAAGCATGTGGCTGTAGTGGTTACAGAAACATACCATATAACCACCTAATCATGAAGGTAGTCAGATCTAGATCAGGGGAGGTCATTGTGGCTCTGCAGTCATCCTTCATCAGCCTCACAATTGAGTACAATGGCCCCTGTGGGATGTACCTCAGCAGACACCTCCATCAACCAGAAAGACCCCAAAAGTACCTCACCAGGAGTATCAAAGAGCTTGAACAGATGCCATGTGTTGCCTGATTAAACAAACTGCAGCTCCACACAGTGCCATACTGCCCACCCAGAGGCAAGCTGTGCCTGATGTATAAAGCCATGTCCAAGCTGGAATCAATGAACATGCTGCACCTTGTACAATCTGAATGGCAGTGAGCTATGCACATGAGAGACCTGAACCCCAGCACTGACATACATAGGACATGCTGTACTGATTGATCCATAACACAGAAGCCACACCCCCCTCTTCAGTAAACTCCCAGTACAGGTTAGCCAGAGAGTCACTCATTGACTCTCTTCAAGAGGAATCTTGATGAGTGGATAGGAGATGGTAGGTTTACCCTGGGTATCATTGTTATGTCACGGGTAGACGGAGGCACAGTATACTAACCA
Organism: Protopterus annectens; assembly: GCF_019279795.1. Taxonomy (NCBI): domain Eukaryota; kingdom Metazoa; phylum Chordata; order Ceratodontiformes; family Protopteridae; genus Protopterus; species Protopterus annectens. The sequence continues at coordinate 560,751,061 of NC_056725.1, forward strand.
TGACATATGTCATGGCAAACTCCAGTTACAATGTGTGTCGAAGGACAAACACACTCTCTGACTAGCATTAGAAATGGCCTAGAGCACATCGCTAGTGTTTGTCAATGTCCACCTATGTTGTGGAATACACTGCCAATGTTGGACAAGCCTGGTTTAAGTAGTCCATATCTGAACATAATGCAACATGGTCATATGTGCACAACTGGCCCCTAACCAGTCTGTTGTGCTCACTATGAAAATTTAAAGCAGTGATAGGACTAAAGCCCAGGATACTGTCCACCACAGTGAAAGTACTGAACCAGTACACTATACGGTACTACAGTGTTTGGTCAGTATGAAAGGATGTTGACAACTGTATGCAAAGTATCCCATACAAACCCTGCAGGCACAGTATAATCCCTGTTGTGTTCAGACACAAAGCAGTTGGCCAGTAAGTACACAACATGACACCCAACACACAACCATAAACGTGAGATATTGTTGAAGTTCACACTCATCCACAAATGTGGTGGACTGCAGATTTCAACATATGGAAAGCTCACACTGGGCATGCTCGCACACTTTGATAAATGAGACATATGTCAGACAACATGCCATGGAAAGCCTGAACTGGGCATGCTCACACACTTAGGCCATATTTCAGTTTAGCAGTTGGCCACACATATCTGGTATTTGTACGTGTTATTCCAGGAACTAACCACATTACAGAAATCTGCCCAGTGCACACAGTTAAATGAATACAGAGACATAAGTGATATAGTGGATCCCTCTCATATTCAAACATCTTCCACAGATACACAAGTTGTTCATAGAAACAGGGAATGCTATGGCAATAAAGACCTGCAAACAGTCTATCAGCAACAAATATTGTGCATCTGACAATTAAACATATGGGTGAAGAGGTCAATACTAGGCTGTTTGCCCTAGGGATTGAAAGCTTAGCCAGAGTGTGCTTGGCGTCTGCCTCCCCAGTACAGTAGGCTACTGTGCCACTGTAAAGTAGGTCACATAAGGCACTGTTTGAGGCTAGTGTGCTGTGCCTCCATCAAGCAGGGACACAGTGGAGATCCCAGGGGTTGAATTTGCTATGCCACATCCATGTGGCTGGTGTTTGCTGGAAGAGGGTTGGTGAGGACCTCTAACAGTAAGTGGGCGTCAATAACAGACTGAGGGGAGCCTTATCTGCAGTGTCTGGACAATTTCACTGTCAACACTTTGTCGTGATCATTATGAGGGATTGAAGTGTCATGCCAGTATTGTTCAGATGTGCTCCCTCTGTGGGCTACTGCTCTGCAATGTATTAGCTCACTCCATCTGTTGGACAGCTCATATATGGCTGGTGTACACCTGACAGGTGTCCTGTTGTGGAGGAGTCATGGGTATATTTGGGATAGCATGATCAATGCAAACCTTCCACATGCTCATTGAATGCAATTGTCAAGGATTATGCAGAGTGGTCTGTATACTCCCCCAGCATGGGTCCTTTGAAGTCTTCCACCCCAGTCTTCACAAGTGCAAAGTCTGCTTTTGATAAATACACTTTGTTTGCAGTGACAACCTTGCCTGGGGGTGGGGATGGGATATGGATGTCCAGGGTAAGGTGGGTATGGTCAGATATCAACAATTATGGTCTACCTCTGGTGTGGAACAGTGAGTACCCATGTTGCAGATGGTCAGGTGCAATATGTATTCCCCCTTGTGGCTGTGGTGAGTGGTCCTGCCATAGCACATGGACACACAAATTGTAGTGGCTGTAGGGTAATGTTGTAGAGGCCTGAGTAGTTCCCACACACAGTATACCTGTACCTGACGTTAACTGGAATGGTGTATTTGAACACCTTCATATCTTGGCACTGTTCCCAGGGAAGCAAAGTGTGTGTCCTGGATGTGGGAGGGCTGGTCTGAACTGGTTGTGTTGTGTGTTACAGGTCCTGTGGTCATGAAGCATGGTATAAAACATAACCTGTCAGTGCTGATGTGCATATCTGACCCTGAAGTAGGTGGCTGCAAATGCATATATATGCTATCCCCCACCTGACAGGTAGTAATAGATGTACATACCTCTGTATAAATAATGATGTCAGCACCCTATAAATACTGCAGGTACAGAACAGATGCCCAGTAATTCGGATAGTGTGCTCCGCTAATGCATCTCTCTCAAGTGTCATAATATAGTTAGGTAGGGGTTTGAATCCTGCAAATGCTCAGTGTGTGTGTGTGTGTGTGTGTGTGGGAGAGTGGGGTTGGTGTGTGTGCAATTCTGTGTGAGAGAAATGTCCCTTTTGGCAACTAGGAGAACACACTACAGGATGCACATTCCCCTTTTGAAACACTGATGATGTCAGCACCCTATAAGTACAGCCGGAGAAAGGAAACATCCCAGTAATGTGAATAGCGTGCTCTACTAATGTGTCTGTCTCAAGTGTCATAACATAGGTAGGGGTTTGAATCCTGCAAATGCTCAGTGTGTGTATGTTTGGGTGAGGGGGTTAGTGTGTGTGCAATTCTGTGTGAGAGAAATGTCCCTTTTGGCAACTAGGAGAACACACTACAGGATGTACATTCCCCTTTCTAAACACTGATGATGTCAGCACCCTATAAGTACAGCCGGAGAAAGGAAACTTCCCAATAATGCAAATAGCGCGCTCTGCTAATGTGTCAGTCTTGAATGTCATAACATAGTTAAGCAGGGGTTTAATCCTGCAAATGCTCAGTGTGTGTGTTTGGATGAAGGGGGTTAGTGTGTGTGTGCAATTCTGTGGGAGAAAAATGTCCCTTTTGGCAACTAGGAGAACACACTACAGGATGCACATTCCCCTTTCTAAACACTGATGATGTCAGCACCCTATAAGTACAGCCGGAGAAAGGAAACCTCCCAGTAATGTGAATAGCGTGCTCTGCTAATGCGTCCGTCTCGAGTGTCATAACATAAGTAGGAATTTGAATCCTGCAAATGCTCAGTGTGTGTGTTTGGGTGAGGGGGGGTTAGTGTGTGTGCAATTCTGTGTGAGAAAAATGTCCCTTTTGGCAACTAGGAGAACACACTACAGGATGCACATTCCCCTTTCTAAACACTGATGATGTCAGCACCCTATAAGTACAGCCGGAGAAAGGAAACCTCCCAGTAATGTGAATAGCACGCTCCGCTAATGCGTCCGTCTCGAGTGTCATAACATAGTTAGGTAGGGGTTTGAATCCTGTAAATGCTCCGTGTGTGTGCTTGGGTGAGGGGGGTTAGTGTGTTTGTAATTCTATGGGAGAGAAATGTCCCTTTTGGTAACTAGAACACACTGCAGGATGCACATTCCCCTTTCTAAACACTGATGATGTCAGCACCCTATAAGTACAACCGGAGAAAGGAAACCTCCCAGTAATGTGAATAGCGCTCTGCTGATGCGTCCGTCTCGAGTGTCATAACATAGGTAGGGATTTGAATCCTGCAAATGCTCAGTGTGTGTGTTTGGGTGAGGGGGGTTAGTGTGTGTGCAATTCTGTGTGAGAGAAATGTCCCTTTTGGCAACTAGGAGAACACACTACAGGATGCACATTCCCCTTTCTAAACACTGATGATGTCAGCACCCTATAAGTACAGCCGGAGAAAAGCAACCTCCCAGTAATGCGAATAGCGCACTCCACTAATGTGTCCATCTTGAGTGTCATAACATAGGTAGGGGTTTGAATCATGAAAATGCTCAGTGTGTGTTTTTCGGTGAGGGGTGGTTAGTGTGTGTGAATTCTGTGGGAAAGAAATGTCCCTTTTGGCAACTAGGAGAACACACTACAGGATGCACATTCCCCTTTCTAAACACTGATGATGTCAGCACCCTATAAGTAGAGCAGGAGAAGGGAAACCTCCCAATGATGCGAATAGCGCTCTCTGCTAATGCGTCCATTTCAAATGCCATAACATAGTTAGATAGGGGTTTGAATCCTGCAAATGTTCAGTGTGTGTGGAGAGGGGTTAGTGTGTGTGCAATTCTGTATGAAAGACATATCCCTTTTGGTAACTAGGAGAACACACTACATGATGCACATTCCTCTTTCTAAACACTGATGATGTCAGCACACTATAAGTACAGCCGGAGAAGAGAATTCTCCCAATAATGCAAATAGAGTGCTCGGCTACTGCGTCTCGTACTAGTGTCATAGCATAGTTAGGTAGGGGTTTGAATCCTGCAAATAGCAAGTGTGTGTGGGGGTGGAAGTAGGGTGTGTGAGAGAACTGACCCTTCTGGCAACCAGTACAACACACCAGCTGCTGCATATTCCAATCTCTAAACAGAGATGATGTCAGCACCCTACAAGTACAGCAGAAGAGGGCAAATCTCCCAGTAATGCAAATAGCATGCTCTGCTACTGAGTCTCTCACTACTGTCATAGCACAGTTAGTTATGGTTTTGAATTCCACAAATGCCACGTGTGTTTTTGTCACACAGAATGCCCATGTGTGTGGGTTGTTGTTCACAATAATGCATGACATCGATTAAACCAGTAATGGCAATGCACACATATGATGTATGTGTGTGCCAACTACACATATATACCTGTTACCTTCAATAGTTCCCATGTCTGACGCCTGCCACATGTGAATACATGGTATTTGCACTGGATAACATTATGACTGTGGTTTTCTGTGCGGGTGCTGCATGTGGTATGTGTATATACAGTGTGAGTTGTATATGGTATCATCCTAGCAGCAAGGGATACACATCTGGTCTGGGGCATATAGTCTACATTTTGTTGATGAACAGGTGCTGCATGTTTTCACCTGTTGTGGGAGTGGTAACAAGTTGTTCCATAGCAATGCAGTGACTACATGCTAGGAACCTTTCAGCTAGGGTGTTGTAGCTACAGTAATTCATCAGCATTCAGTAATACTTCAGCATTCTTGGTGAGGGTATGATGCCAACCAAGGTCAGGGTCATACCAGCCTGTGCCACATGCTCAGAGAGCCTTTCTATGTTCCCTATCATGTAGTCCAGGGAGGTACATCACAGGTCAGCCATAGTGGCATGGACAGTGACTGTCATATGTGTCCATGCCTCTGACTGACCAATATGCTTGTGTTATGTGGTGGACCATAGTGCCCCACGAGCATATCACTGTGACCTTCACCTTGTCCAGCCTCGTGAGCGGGACTTCACTGTACCGGACAATAAAGGTACCCAACACAACTGTAGCAGGTGTGTTGTCTAGCCGTACAGGCTGTGGCTGTTTGGCACACAGGATTTGTGTGCTACGTGTTGCACGTGCTGTGTTCCGGCTTAACGGACGCCTATGTGCCAGTTGCAGAGGTGTCTGCTGCTCAGGCAGGATGCTATTTTGAGGCTCCAAGAATGCCCCAGTGTGTTCATTTGTTTGGATTGCTGTCAGTGTAGGTCTACATCAGACTGGTATTGTAATCACTGTAGTATTTCATGCCACCTGACAGGTTATGCCAGTACTGGGTTCAGAGTGCTTAGTCGCCAGTTTGGCTATGTGGTTGCATCTCACACATGTGTTCTACATTCATGGGTAGGGGAGAGGGTTGCCTGTGTACATGTGGCAGCTGTGACATTGCCACATGACTCACATATTCCACAACTGTACCATAGAGGTGACTGACAAGTGACCTTTGCACATGCTACCATAGTATTGTGATTGCCATGGTGATTAACAGCACATAGGGCCAATGGGGAACAAGGTACAGAAGGTGAGTATGTGAGGGTGTAGTGCCTGTGATTAGTTAGCGCTGGCATATATGACTGTTCATGTGGTCAAATGCCAGGTAAGTCATATGCAATGTGTCACAGGCAACGTACATGTGAACAGGACAAACAGTGACGTTCTGTCAAGTGAGACATGGACATACATATAGTAAGCTATGCAGATGTCACTAGGAATCCACAGAAGCTCCGTAAATCTGCATTGCAGGTGGAATCAGTGTTCCAGGGTAACTGCAAGCAAACATGCATGCAAACAAAGCTACAGTAAGCAGGGCTGCATGTAGTCCATTGTACAACAAACAAGCTGTACCACGTCCAGTAGGTAACAGTGCAGATATGCAGGCACTATACACATGTACATGGAAATACACAGGTCAGATGGCTAGGGTCCAGTCTCAGTGCACACAAGTGTACAGACCATGTACCATCAGGATGTACAATAACCGGACGGAAACCCAGGTGCTCATACCTGCACTAATACACATGTCAAATAACAGACCCTGAGCCTTCACTCAGTGGTTCCATACTTAGTAGGATGTATGCTACCTGTCCTGCCACCACAGTGTCCCTGACATTTATGGGGACTCTCCCTCCTGTGAAAGTTAGTTTTGTGTGTTGGGGCTGTCTAGCATGGTATGAGGTATGAGCTTGCAGTGCTAGGGTGCTCCTGTGTGTCCTGTACCAGTTGTAGTACTGCACACATATCAACATCCTCAAACATCCGCATTGCAGAGTCCAGTGTGGGCAACATGCCACTTTCAGTTTACATGTCCATCATTGCGTATCAATACTTTCATTACCTTATCCCTTGTGCTACCTATGTATGTGGCCTTCTGTTGACATCCTTACCACCAGTATGCAAACATGTGCAGATGATACACTATGGTACTTACCATGGGTGTAGAAAACAGTACAAGACAATCATACCCTTACTGCATCAGGCATGCTGGGATATACCCACAGTTATATCAGCACACTGTACTGTTAACAACATGATATTATTACTACACATCTATGTAGTCACCCTGTGCATCAGCAACATGTTAACCTGTACCTGCACTGATGTTACAGATTGCAGGAGGTGGCACAGTTTCATCATATGCACAGGGTGTGAACTTGGTATGCCTGAGTCTGCCACTGATACCACCAGTTGACATGTATGTGTATGTGTGTTGGTGAGGGACAGCAGTACAAGGTGGGGCAATGTTGATGCAGTGTGTGCATGTATGCGGTAGCCCTAGGTGTTGTCAATTTGCATGTGTGTATGGATGCACACAGTTCCACCTCATGGCTGCCATATACCGGTGTTTGTGGACAGCCACAGACTGTACCTGCCAGGTCATACATATCAGTGTCTCTGGCCATGTATACAGTACCTGTGCCTTGCAGGGATGCTACGGACCATATCCGGTACTAATCCAGACTGGGTACTGTCATCAGAAGCAGGTGTTCATTGACTGGACACAGATCCCTGTTGGGCCTGTCCAGAGCCACGTGCACGTGGTCTCCTGGGGAGGTCTGATGACAGCACAGATCCAGCATTGCTGGGGCTGCTGCTGGCACTGTGGGGGTGGCCGTGGCCCTGTTGTTGTCCGTGACGACTGCCAGCTGCTGCTGTTGCTGGCATACACCCACGTCGATGCCTCAACCGTCCACCATTGCCCTGGCTCATGGACATGTAGTTGTGGAACTGATCTAATATGTCCCCACAACATCTGTCTATGACATCGGTGAAATTATGGATGGCAGCCACAATGTCACGCATACTGTCACTCATGGCTGTGCGACATGCTGTCAGCTCCCTCAGACCCTGTCTGGTGTACCGTTCCATACGTGACTGTGCCTGCATAACAGCTCAAAACATAGCTGAGGTTGTAAGACCTCTGTGGGCACGTCTGACAGGGGCAGTATGCCCACGGATGCTCCCACAAGAACCCCTGGACATCTGTCTGTGTGGTACCATCTCAGGGCCATGCCCATGGCTGCTGTGTGGGGAAGCATGTGCCACAGATACCACATTACCCTGGTCAATGCCCACTGTATCCTGTCCATCACCTAGGGACATTGGTGACAAAGGATGTATTGGCAGGATGACTGTGCGCATTGATGGGGTTGACAGCTGTGTACTGTCAATTGGCTGACCAATGACGGACCCTGGCACACCTTCCTGTGCCATTACACAGATATCATCATTATCACTACCCATGGCACCTGATTCAGGTTCCCTGCTGTATGACACCAGAGCAGCACCATAACCTGTGGGAGGGAAACAGGAAACACAGTTTACAATGTCTACACAATGTTACCAGTGATGCACACATGCACACATGCAGACATGCAGACATGCACCCATGCGCACATGCACACATCCGCACATGCACACATGCACACGCACACAGGTGCACACATGCACACATGCACACAGATGCACACATGCACACAGATGCGCACTTGCACTTGCACACTACTCAGTATGCGAGATATCAACACACAGACACAGACACACCTGCATGCATACACAGAGAACTACTGATTGAGCCTAATATTACTATTACTATCAAGACTATTAAAGGTATTGTTAATACACACTCACCAGCATGGATAGGCTGCATTGCTTTTACACCGGAGGGACCTGCAGAAGTGAGGAAATTAATGTCAGTGGGCACAACTGTGCCATTGTTACTGAGTATGATACAGGTCAGTAGTACAACAGTTGCCTTTCAAAGGTCAGCTGTTGATATTGAGAATATCACACTTGCACATTAAATACTATGATGACAGCTACAAACCAAGGATACACCTCACACATGCATTAACTACCAGTGTACACAACAGTCAACTATACATATGGCATATTACCTGCATGCTCATAGTCATGGTGCTGTGTGGCTCCAGCCTCCATCATAATGCAGGTCTGCTGCTGTTGTTGTTGGTGGGCTGGAGCCACAACACTTAGGAGTAGTCCCTCCAGTCTGGTGAGTGGGGGATGTGTAGCCATCCAATCACCTGTGGCAACCTGTTGCCTGTGGATATCCGACGCACGTGGACAGACATTTCTGATTAAATCACTGCAGTGATGTCGTACCTGCTCATATGTCCTATTATGCATGCCTATGTCATTTACCCGACGGACCAGGTCTTGCCACAGTGCATCCCTCTCCAGCTGATTCTGGCTGGTGTGGGAAAAGAGTATTGCAAAATCCCACACCAGGCTCTGGTGTATTTCCTCATCCTCGGCTGCAGAGTATGCCGGATTGCGCTGGTGAACCATGGTCCTGAAAAAGAAAAGAAAATGTTATCAGCAAAATATGTCAGCAGAATTTGGCACACATACTACACATGCTACTTGACTGTTGTGATACAACATATCTCCCATATATAGCATCTGTCTGTCTATTGGTGGATACACATGGACATGTAGTTGTGGAACTGATCTAATATGTCCCCACAATGTCTGTCTATGACATCGGTGAAATTATGGATGGCAGCTGCAATGTCACGCATACTGTCACTCATGGCTGTACAACATGCTGTCAGCTCCCTCAGACCCTGTCTGGTGTACCATTTCATACGTGACTGTGCCTACATGACAGCCCGAAACATAGCTGAGGTTGTAAGACCTCTGTTGGCACATCTGACAGGGGCAGTATGCCCATGGATGCTCCCACGAGAACCCCTGGACATCTGTCTGTGTGGTACCATCTCAGGGCCATGCCCATGGCTGCTGTGTGGGGAAGCATGTGCCACAGATACCACATTACCCTGGTCAATGCCAACTGTATCCTGTCCATCACCTAGGGACATTGGTGACAAAGGATGTATTGGCAGGATGACTGTGCGCATTGATGGGGTTGACAGCTGTGTACTGTCAATTGGCTGACCAATGACAGACCCTGGCACACCTTCCTGTGCCATTACACAGATATCATCATTATCACTACCCATGGCACCTGATTCAGGTTCCCTGCTGCATGACACCAGAGCAGCACCAGAATCTGTGGGAGGGAAACAGGAAACACAGTTTACAATGTCTACACAATGTTACCAGTGATGCACACATGCACACATGCACGCATGCACACATGCGCACATGCACACATGCACACATGCGCACATGCACACATGCGCACATGCACACATGCACAAATGCGCACATGCGCGAATGCACACATGCACATGCACACAGGTGCACACATGCACACATGCACACAGGTGCGCACATGCACACAGATGCACAGATGCACACTTGCGCACTTGCACACTACTCAGTATGTGAGATATCAACACACAGACACAGACACACCTGCATGCATACACAGAGCACTACTGATTGAGCCTAATATTACTATTACTATCAAGACTATTAAAGGTATTGGTAATACACACTCACCAGCATGGACAGGCTGCATTGCTGTTACACCGGAGGGACCTGCAGAAGTGAGGAAATTAATGTCAGTGGGCACAACTGTGCCATTGTTACTGAGTATGATACAGGTCAGTAGTACAACAGTTGCCTTTCACAGGTCAGCTGCTGATATTGAGAATATCACACTTGCACATTAAATACTATGATGACAGCTACAAACCAAGGACACACCTCACACATGCATTAACTACCAGTGTACACAACAGTCAACTATACATATGGCATATTACCTGCATGCTCGTAGTCATGGTGCTGTGTGGCTCCGGCCTCCATCATAATGCAGGTCTGCTGCTGTTGTTGTTGGTGGGCTGGAGCCACAACACTTAGGAGTAGTCCTTCCAGTCTGGTGAGTGGGGGATGTGTAGACATCCCACCACCTGTGGCAACCTGTTGCCTGTGGATATCTGACGCACGCTGACGGACATTTCTGATTAAATCACTGCAGTGATGTCGTACCTGCTCATATGTCCTATTATGCATGCCTATGTCATTTACCCGACGGACCAGGTCTTGCCACAGTGCAGCCCTCTCCAGCTGATTCTGGCTGGTGTGGGAAAAGAGTATTGCAAAATCCCGCACCAGGCTCTGGTGTATTTCCTCATCCTCGGCTGCAGAGTATGCCGGATTGCGCTGGTGAACCATGGTCCTGAAAAAGAAAATAAAATGATATCAGCAAAATATGTCAGCAGAATTTGGCACACATACTACACATGCTACTCAACTGTTGTGATACAACATATCTCCCATATATAGCATCTGTCTGTCTGTTGGTGGATACACATGTAAATGGGCAGGTATCAGTGCTCAGCCAACAACTGTGCAACAGTACCTGGCACACTCCATACGACATACTACCAAACCCCAGCAGTCAGCACACTGATTCAGGTCCAAAGCACCTCCTCACTCTGGGGGTTTGTATCGAGGTACTGTATGGGGAACATCATCAACTACTGTGATCTGACCACAAACAAATTGCCCTGGATATACATATCCCACCTCCACCACCAGCACAAATGACTACAGTGAATAACATTCCAAATGCAAACTTTACACTTCTTAAGACTGAGATGGTATCCTTTAAGCCCACTGGGCCAGTGGAAGCCACAACCCACAATGCTGACTCCTTCACAAATGATTTCTATGGACATCTCCGAGAATGCATGGATCATGCAATCCCATATAAGACCAACACACTCTCCACAAAGGGAAAGCATCCTGTCTGGTGGACCCCAGCCATAAACAGATTGTATAACAAAAGATGGAAGCTACTGCAAGACAGAGCATAATTCCATAAAGGGAAGGCATGTCTGATCAGCACTAGTAAAGAGCTATGTTCTCTCATACAAACATCCATGGGCAACTTTGAGAGGGAAATCACCAGGGACACTACAGATAACCACAAGGCCTTCTTCAGTTATGTTAGAAACCTGGTCAGAAACCCTCCAATATGCTCATAGTTAGCACACAACAACAAATAATTCACTGAACCCACAGATATTGGCAACATTGTGGCAGACAGGTTCATTGCAGTTTCCCCCCCGCACTCTCCCCCAAACGAAGACATACTTATCCCAGCTGAATGTAACCTCCCTGTCATCACAGATGTCCAGGTGAGAGCCGCCCTCAGAAAAGCAAAAAACACAGCATCAATGGGACCTGATGGTATCCCCGGTTGCATGCTACATGAACTCCAAGAAGAGCTAAGCCCGCATATAGAAGTGCTATGTAACACTAGCCTGACTACAGGATATGTACCTGTACACTGGCATACAGCAGCAGTGGTTCCACTCCACAAAGGAGGCACCTCTACATACCAATACAATACAACACAATACAATACAATTCAATACAATACATATGCTATTGCCCCTGGGACTACAGCAGCATACTGTTCTGCTGCCCTGACCCTTGTGACACATGTGATGTGATGGTACCTGCTCCTGTCAAACAGTTACACAGGGTGACTCATATGGCATTTACCTATCTGACTAACATTCAGCAGGGGTATGTGTGACATGTACTCATGGGGAGTCTTGCTTCTTAACACTGTGTGGGTTATTGCAGGGTATGTCTTATCTGTGCATAAGAACCTGTACCTCCACCATGTGCTCTCTACTGTGGTGTCAAGGACGACACACAGCGGTCATTTAAGTTGTGGATGGTGTGAGGTGTTACGATGGTTGTTGGACATCTGTCATGGGTGTGACTTAAGTATGTAAATCCAAGAGTGGTAACCTCTATGTGGGTAGTATGTGTGCACTCTGTGGTGTTGTCAGTCACTGTGCATTGGTAATGTGTTTGAGTGCATTGTCACAGTGTCGTACATGTCACTGTGTCCTTCTCCATATCTGTAGCTGTCATGTGAGGTACATACCGTGGCAGACATTGTGTGGTGTGGAGGGGTACACTGACCTACATGTCCATAGCTGACACACCATGTCTGCTGACACATACCATGTACAGGTATTCCAGGAATAGTGTGCCACTGTGACTATCATTGGGGGACCTATTATACACGTTTATGACCCTGTTCACCCCTGACACATGCAGTGGTGGGCAGCCAATCACATATCTGGTGGTTACTGGTGTAGGTGATTTGAAATGGGGTATGGTACTCCAGTTTCGACACTGGTGTTCACTCCATGCCTTTGTCACCAGGCACCTGTTGCAATACATCTGTACACATGTGCCTCACTCAGAATATCTCTCTCTCTCTCTCTCTCTATATATATATATATATATATATATATATATATATATATATATATATATATATATATATATATATATATATATATATATATATATATATATATGTCTGCATACATATACACATATATATATCGATGTACATATATTGCTATAGATATGGAGAGGGGGGAGTGTGACAGAGAGGGGGTGAGAGTGACAGAGGGGGTGGGACAGGGGGAGTGTGAGATAGTCATATACAGTCAGATCTGTAGATAGTCAGATCTGTCTGTCTATGTATATGTATCTACATATATCTATATCTGTATGTGTGTATTATATATATATGTTTGTACATATTCTATCTATCTACATCTGTCTATGTATTCCTACATCCCTCTCTATCTATGTATACATATATGCATATTATATATATATATATATATATATATATATATATATATATATATATATATATACATACATACATATATTGACATACATACGTATCCATATGATAGATAGGTATATCAACATGTTTGTTTACAAAACTGTATACACACACTAACATACTGCTAAACATACATAACTGTGAAACCTACATTGTACATTGCACTACAACCTACATTCAACCTACATTGATATGTGCACATAGATGCCCTCACATACATATGTATGTACAGCCTTCACTGATAGTTGCTGTATGTCCCTGCCCTATGCACATCTTCATATACATATAGATACAGACCAATGACACATATGGAGGGTTCACAGTATGTAGACTTTTAAAGTATTACTTTACATTACCTGTGTTTGTCACAGCTGCTTGCGTTGCCTTTTGGATCGGTGTCCTGCTGCTGCTCCAGTTGACAGATGACATCTTTCTAGTAGGTTTTGTTAATAAGTGTTTTTGTTTGTGTTTCTCTTTCTCTCTCTCTCTCTCTCTCTCTCTCTCTCTCTCTCCCTACCTCCAGAGGGTGCAATGAAAGTATTGCATGTGTGGACTGGGAGTACAGAATGCTTTTGTATGTATCTGCATATGTCCATGTGATGACCTCTGCACCAATTGTTAGCCTGCATTTGCTAATTGCATGCAGCCAGCTGTGTACTGATTGCAGTTCTCACTGTGATTTCAGGACAGTGCTATAAAAAGGTATGTGAGATAGGCGTAGCCCTTTCAGATTTTAAGGGCAGGGACCATGCTGGTATGCTGTGGACACTGTTCTGTGAGTGTAAAAGTTAGTATCTCTCTCATATTTCCAGCTGTGTTGTAGATTAACATTTCTCCATTCATTTCTCCAGTTTCCTGTACTAAGTGTGTATGTACACTGACACCTAAGACTACTACTACTGTTAATGTGGGTGTGTGTGCTTTCCTGTGGGACATGTGGTGTAACTGGTATATAGCAGTGGCTCTTGCACTTTGTTGCTATGGCTTCATTATTTGCCCTTTACATTCACTACTTGTATGCCTGCTAGGTGTCTTGACTGTAGTGTGTTGCTGTGGCTTTCCTATCTTCCATGTACATTCACACTTTGGAATGCTTGCTATATCTGAAAGGGTGTTACTGCATGCAGTGTGGTTTGGCCATGGTGTGGGCCTTGACATCTATTAGAGTATTTGAGTATGCTGCTGAGCAGGCCCCAGAGACTCTCAGGTGCATCTTTTATCTGCCTCATGGAATGGTACATATCAGTGGGGTACACTCATTAAATTGTCTGGTATTCTGCAGTTGTGACTGTGGGTTAGCATGAGCATATGTATTACTACATTATTTCTGCCATGCAAGTGGTGCATACTTTCAGTACTTCATAGTTACCATTGCATGTGTTGTACCACCTTTCTGCCTACTGTGTGTACATTTCACAGGGAGTCTGTGGGGCATCCCTGTAACTCAGTCACTGTTGCTATGTCTAGGCTCTTAACTATTCAAATATGGCAGTGTCATACCTCTCAAGTGTACAGATATTTGCAGGATGTCCACATTTTTGCCTCATATTTTGGTCCATATCTCATAAAACAGCTTTTTCTGGCAAATCACTCAGGGCTCAAGTCAAACTATAGTGACAAACATTTCAGTTTCAGACTTCGTACCCTTCCAAAAATCCAAAATAATGCAAAACCTGTTACTCTCTCAACTGTCTAGGTTTGTCGGAGCAATATTTGAAATACGTCCCTGTTTTTGGGCCTTTGCTCCACATTTTTTATTACTTAGTACAGATGTCTTGCTGTAAGAGGTTGTGGGGTATGGGCAGTGATTATCCTGTTGTGAGTATGTGTGTGGCTTGCAAGGTGCTACAGTGACATTATTACCTACTAGCTACCAACTAGCATGGCTGTTTCTGTTCACACACTACTATTATAGAAATCCACTACATTTGACAGTAAATATACATGACATGCTTTGTGTACTACACATCCTATATTCCCTTTACATTCATTCCTACTATTGCATGATATATTTATTGTAGCACAATGGTCTTATATAGCAGTCATGGCTTAGTGGTAAGTCATGCAGACTACTGTTTCCAAGGTCCTGGGTTCGGGACTGACAGTGGGATTTTATTTTGCTTTTGAGCAGACTACAGGCCTTGTCATTCAGAGTGACTAAGGCACTTTTAAGCAGTTGTAAGTGGGTTAGCTCTGGTTTGCGTGAAGCTCACGCATGCGCACTGGCATTTAGCTCCATGCACACACGCGCATACCCACTTACAACTGCTTAAAAGTGCTTACTCTTGCGCACACCTGCGCTAATTTCTATGAAAGAAATGAAAATGGGGAGACAGGAAAGTGGTGAAAAAGGGGTCACAAAGAGGGTAGGACAGTAGGGAAACAAGCTCGGGTTTTGCAGGAGGGATGTAGGTAAGGCCCATAGCTGCCCATTTCTTCATCAGCAACAGCTGTGCATATGTTTGTAATTTGGTGTGACATTTGAAACCTTCCACCCCTGAGAGAGGTGTAAGGACAACAATAATACTTGTTGTACAGCCAATTGTAATTGACAGTTTCCATGTCCAGCAGACATGTGTGCAAAATGGGCAGCTATGTATGGGGCATAATTTTTTTGTGGGTACAGAGTGCCCTTTTTTTTTTTTTTTTTTTTTTCAGGTGAGAGTGGTATGTCAGGTACAGGAAGTCGGTATAGCTGGGGAGGTAGGTTGGGTAGGTTAACAGAAAAGACAAACAAGATGCATACAGGGGTGGTGTATGACACATTTGGGGGGGTTACACAATTGATGGGGACGGATGTTTGGATATCTCGAGCCCATGAGCCCACAGATGGCAACAGTGGAACTGAGATCTCCACCCATGGGCAGTTGCCACTGTGCCTTCACTGCCCAGGACAGGGCTGTGCTGGGGGCTGTGTAGGCCGGGCAGCAGGCACACCCGTGAGTTGTGCCACTCGTGCCTCAAGCTGGTGTAGGGGCCCAAGCACAGCGTACCGGATATCCCTATGCACCACAGTCCGGACACTACGGAGGGTGAGTGGATGTTCTCCTCCGGCCACACTTGCAGAGGGGGGATGAGCCCCATCCCCTGCAGCGCTTCCACCCACAGGTGGCACAGGGCCACTGGAGGAGGGTCCGGCCTGGGCACTATTGCCAGGTGCACTCGCCAGCTGAGGAGGGAGAGGTGGGTCCACTGGAACCCGCCTTCCATGTCGTCCTATGTTTTGCATTATGTTATGACAGTTTGGGTTAGTAATGTACAATACCATTCACAATTAGTTGTAACAGCATGCATTAATATTCCCATTAACCAAACACCCATATATTCAAGCCATTGAACAGCAAGCATAACACATGCATAATTTGAACAGCAATACACAATCCAACAACATGCAGGGTTGATTGATGGCAACAGGCCATCAGGTTTGGATGTATGAACAGGGCAGATGCATCAACGTACATGCAAATATGTATGAACCAACAGGACAAATGTCCAGGGGTGTTAATTGTGATTGCACATACCAATTTCACGTGGAATGGATTATATGTGGTTATAGGGTAGGGTGAAGAAAATTTAATTAACAACTTCAAATACCAATACATATGCTGTTCATTTCTACTAGCTGCAGATATATACACACTACAGTTCTGCCTACAGTTTCCTATGTGATAACTACTTCAGGTTGGTGATAGGAATGCTACTGCTACATCAATATACATTTCATTTTTATTCATACACATTCATATCTGGCTCTGTTCAGCTACATCATCCTGCTACATTTGCTTTATATAGCTATAGACAACTGTGGGTGTTTGGTATTTCAGACAACCATACTATCTGCATATTGCAGACTGAGAGCAACATATCTAGATTTTGGGACACACATTCCAGCTGCAGTACCATTTTCAACACATGTTACTGTTTGGTTCTGCCTGTCACATTCATTTCACTCTGTACTGATTGCAGTATATTTTATTCAGGAGTTATTACTACTTTATTGGTGGATTCATACCTCTTTCTCACACTCTCACTTGTTTTATTTTTACAATTCAGGATGGTACTTAATTCTAGGCTTTATTGACATGTTTTACCTGTAGTTATAACAATCCTTTCCAACAGTCTCACTTCTGTCATGTTTCTGTATTTCAACAGGGATATATTTCACACGTGTTTTACTCAGCTTCTGCAGCTGTACTTTTCAGCCTGCTGCAGGTTATGTACTATTATATTACAGGTGGGACATCTTTATTTCAGACTTGTTTCATTTTTATGTTATTACAGGCTGCATCACACTTTTGCAATCAAGCAATACTTGCAAACCCTCTTACACTGTTACTTGCACATTTTATTAATTAGTGACTACACTGCACTCTTTTGCTAACTGTCATACTTATATATTTATTTACAGTTACAGGGAGAGAATTACTGACCTGCCTGGTGGCACAACCACACCAGCCTATCGCCATAGGCTCGACGGTTCACAGAATGGATACCTGCAGCTGTAATATAAATAAAGCAATATTGCAATACACATCTTCATAATATCAGCTAGGTTAATTTCTTACATAAATAATTACATGTAACTTACTCAGTAGTGGGGTGTTGGGCATTTGCCGGGCCTCCTGGATTCAACGGTTCAGTTGGTCCTGCTTCCATCTCTTCAGGTCTGCATGGTGGTGACGGACCTGCTCACCAGTCCTTGGTATTCCTGTGGCACTGGTGAGATCATGAACCAACCAGTCCCATGCCTCAGCCCTATATGCTCCCCACAGGACCTGGCCCTGCATGAGTTTGGCCTCATGATTATGGATGAGGAGCCAAACCATATATTTGGACTCCTCAATGCCCCGCCTCTGTGCTCGGAAGCAACTACCCTCACCTACACCTGACATCCTGGCTGCAAGTCGGTTCTACAATCGGTTATGCTGTGTATTCCCACCTATGGGGCTTATATATGCCGTTTTTCCCACACTTATCTGTGATTGGTCATTTTGGAATTGTATCAGCTTCACAAAACCTGCTTTGTCATGCTCCTCTTTCTATTCATTCCTTTATATATGCTATTACTGCATTGCTAAGTGCAGCTGTCATGGCTTAGTGGTTCAGTACTTTGACTATGGTGCATGATATCCGGGATTCGAACCTGGCCATTGCTTTTTATATTTTATGACTGTCTACACAGGCTAGGAGGTGTGTCTGTGTAAAGGCAGTTTTGATACCGCTTGCTCAGCGTTGCCCGTCGGTTAGCTTGTTGGCGCGGTGCGCAGCTCCGCGCAAACGGATCACGCTGGTTTATGCGTGGTTTGACTGTCAGCACGCATATTACGCTCAGCTCAGCTACGGGCACACAGTTTCAGCGTGTTAAAATGCTGCTTAACCCCGGCACTCATTCTACACCTATTAAACCACTGCTCACCTACAGGCAGATATCCTCAATTTGTTAGACTGTAGCTCAGCTATGGGCACATCTCACATTTTTTTTTATTTTTTTATCTCACATTTCTTCAAAATACATAGCCCATTTCATTACATTTTACATAAAATATAATTATATATATGTCGGGGACTTGTTTCGTGCTTATTTCACTAAAAATAAAAATTGATGTTGTGGGGGCTCGAACCATGACTGCCTCTTCTTCAGCTGATGTCTCTACCGCTACGCTATTGCTTCTTGGCTTACTTTGCATATTTAGTTCTTATATGCTTTTCCACTGACTGCTAACTGTGGCTAAGCGGCACGCCAGCAAACGAGCGCACTCACGGGCAAACATCTTTACAACTTAAAAAAATATATAAGATGTTCATTTATACATTTTATGTTCATAGTCTGTGGGGGCATGTGTTGTGTTGGGTTTATTCACATTTACATGGACTCTGTCGTGGGGGTTTACTTTCGGGACTTTTACTCTTCTGGGGGCATGTCCGTTTGCAGGGCTCGCCCTACGGACACGCCCCCTACTGTCTTCCACGGACCGTGTTAACCTTAGGTGTGATTCAGCATACCCTCATGCATATGCATGACATGCTGACGCCACACAGTTTAACTGCAGCCTCCGTGTAAGCCTTGTAACTCTTACATGGAGGCTTCGTGAATCCTGCCCATGGAGATTTCAGGGGGGCAAAATGTAGAATGAATCAGATTTTCTGTTAAGATTACACCATTTAAAAGTAGCAGAGCTACCTTAGGCTTCACACTCCATCTATAATTCAGTGTTTATTTATTAACATTGCTTCAGCTGTTAGAAACTGGGACTGCAAATATGCCACTGCTGAATGTGTGTATTTATGTGTGTGTGTGTGTGTGTGTGTATATGTGTGTACATTGAGAAAGAGCAGTGATGTAGTAAAACATATTGAAAACATTAAATCAGTTGCAAAACAACTATCTTGTTTGCTAAACCAAATTATACATGCATATATATCTGCTAAAAATCTTGAGCTGAACAAGTCAATGCTGGCACAAGCAAGAGAGATCAGTACATCTAGGGATGTTTAGGGATTATGGTACCAGAAATGCGAGTGTTACTGCTGAGCATACCTCTAAGCTGACCAGATTTTTGCAGAATATCCATATTTTTGCCTTAGGTCTGTTCTTCATAAAATGTGTGGGTTTTTGGCAAATCAGTGAGCAGTTAATTCACTAAATAATGACAGACATCTGAAGTACACAGTTTATATTATTCAGAAAATGCATGGTAACACAACATCTTTTATTCTAGCACCTTTCTAACTTTATAAGTGCAATATTTAAAATGTGTCCATATTTGTTTGGCCTTTGATCACCATCTCCTCATTATTTTTGGCTTTGCCCATATTTCTTGTGCTAAGAGGTTGAGGGGTATGCTGCTGAGCAGTTAGGGTACATGCCTGCTTTTACAGTTAACATATGTAAACAGACACGTATCTGAAAACCCTTCCCAGAAAAATCTTACTTTGTGTGTGTGTGTGTGTGTGTGTGTGTGTGTGTGTGTGTGTGTGTGTGTGTGTGTGTTTGTGTGTGTGTGTTTGGCTATGTATACTTAAGTACACAGAAGTATGCGCTTATCTTTTGTACGTGTGTGTTTGTGTGTGTGAAACAGATGGGGAGGGGAGAAAGCTGTTCTTTTGGGTCCAGAAACATTAGTGTGGTTTTTTGCATGGGGATGGGGGAATGGATGCTGGTAGTGTTCACCATACAGAAGGCAGAAGGAAACATCTGCTATTTGTTTTTTACAAAAAGTAATAATGATGATAAATAATGTGTGTGGTCACCATGCATGTTAGAAGTTAAACTTCTGTAAGGATTAATGATGATAATAATAATAATAATAATAATAATAATAATAATAATAATAATAATAAATTATGTGCATGGTCACCATTCTCGTTAGTGAAACTTCTGTAAGGAAGTGCGAAAATGTTCTTAGTTGTTTATGAGTCCTGACAAATGCCACGACTGTTACTTAGCATTGTGTAAAAGTATACATTTCCCAAACATCTGACCAATCCCTGATCAAACCCTTTGCTGTGTTTTGAGAAGCAGTGATATATACAGTCAAAGTGAATGTTTGCATTTGTTGCGCAGGTGGAATCCATAGAAACAGTACTCACTGCACCTGTACATCTCTAAATCTAAATTACATCTATTGAAGTTAGGGATATGCATACTTTTACACAACTCTAAGTAACAGCTGTGGCGTTTGTCAGCACCCATAAATAGGTACATTTTCACACTTCCTTGCAGAATTTTTACTTCTAAAGCGCATGGCAACCACACACATCATTTATTTTTTTCATACAGGGGCTTCGCTGTTATGAATAATTCTAAAACTGTGATTATAGTGTGAGTTGGTAACATCAAATGGCATGGATTGTAACATGTTCTAGTTATACTGGACCAGAGTATTGATAAAGCTATCCTTTTAAATGTTAACCAATGGACCCATATCAGTTTGGATTCATCAATGGTAAGTCATGCTTATTCATCCTTTCATCGTGGTGGATTTTTTTGAAAAGGTCAATAAAGGAAGGAATGGTACGTACTGCATACCTCAAACTGGTCAAACCTTTGGACACAATTCCCCAAATAGACATAGTAGACAAGCTAAATAAACTGGGAATAAACCCCTGTACCCCCTGCTGGATTGCCAACTGGCTCCCAGATATCTACACAAAGAAACTAGTCACCAGTGGAGGCCCCTGGGTTCTGTGGTGGGACCTCTGCTTTTTGGCATCTACTTTTCTGAAGTAGAAGCCAATACCAAAGGGCTCTGACTGACAAATTTGCAGATGGCTGTAAGCTAGGAGCCATGATTGAATCCCAAAATCACTTAGCCATCCTGCAGGAAGGTTTGTCTCAAATAAATAACTGGTGCAAAATCATGGTCTGAAACTAAATACCAAAAATTATTTGTATTATTATTATTGCATCCTTTGGGAAGTCATCTACCCCAGGGAACTACCAAATTGACAATACACCCATAAGAGTTGACCTGGTTGTTCAGGATTTGGGAACTTACGAGGACAGTGACCTAACTTTTGGTTGACATGTGTAAGAAAATACCTCTATACAGCTTATAAACAAAGGGATTGTGTCTAGATCTAGGGATGTCATTGTCTCACTTTGCTCAGTTCTCATTAGGACAGTCATTAAATATAATGCCTCCTTTGGCATCATATATCTGTCCAGACACATGGGATAACTGGAATACCCACAGACATACATTACTAAAAGGATACAAGGTCTAAAAAAATGTCCTTAGTGGACACATTCAAAGCCCTGTCACTATACTCTGTGTCCTACAGACTGCTAAAAGGTGACCTGTGTCTGGCATACAAGACGTTCTTCAGCCCATTACTGATGGATTTACTGAACATCAGCAAGTTAAACAGCATCAGAAATACTTGGTCTACGAATCTAAACCTCTTCTGCAACATAAATAGAATGGTTTGGAGGGACAGGTATACTTTGCAGAGGATACCACTGCTATGGAACAGACTCCCCTTCCACATAAAACAAAGTTCATCCCTGTCCATTTTCAAGCACAACTTAGATCTATGGATGGGGAATTGACAATTTACCCTAGGGCTGCCCCCTGTACTACTAATGGACAGAGGCAGCTCCTAAATGCTTTGTCCCATGCATGGGCCACCTCAAATTATCTATGGTATGATCCCAGTTTTTCTTATTAGGAGTGATATATAATTATCAACCATGGGATGGGTAAGACCAAACTATAACCAAATAGGATAGGTCATTTTGAGTACAAAAAGGGAAACTGGATATGCTTAAAATGGCCCTCAAGGGCAGCTAGCCTAGTACTTACCTATGAACCTCTGCTGTTGTAGTATGCATTTTGTTATCAGTTATGGTTTTGAATTAGGTACTGTCATTTCTGAGTGCATAGGTGGAATGGTGGTTGCTTATTGCATCTGATAGACATCCGGATGTTTGAATTTTGGTTGATTTGTTAGTAAGGATCTGATCTAAAGTTTAGTGTCTTTCAAACTTTTTATTAATTCTAGTGGTAGAAGTGACCTGCTGTTTAAAGCCATATAAGTTAATCGATTCTGCAGGAGAGTCATTGTTAATCAGTTGCTAGTCTATGTTGAAGTTGCCTAGTATAATTTTTTTCTTTTTGAATATGGTAAGATATCCAGTAGAGGATATCTTTTGCTGTTGAAATGTTAGCAGGTGGAATATAAATAGCCGAAATACATAGAAATTTCTGTTGTTGGTCTTCAGGATGATATTAGGAGGTCTACATTGTTAAATTTTAGGATCTGTATGGAGAGTCATGTTATTTCTAACCAGTTCATGTTTCTTTCTCCTGCCAAGCCAGAATATGTTTATTCCAGAGCGGTATAGATTCATTATCTAATATAATCTTTCTTTAACCAAGCAAGTTTTGAAATAATTCCTGCTTTGACAGATCATAATCACATGATGACAAAATTGACCACATTATAATCTTAATGATACTACTAGGGCAGTATTGTACTGAATACAAAAGCCAGAAAATCTGTACCATTTTTGGAACTGGAGAATAGAACCTCATAAAAGAGTAGCTGCTGAGCTGTGAGATACAATTAAAAACAAGGGGGCTCAGACTTTAAGGAAAATTGGGTAAGAAGTAAGAGATAATTAAAATTAGGGTGCTCAGATTTAAAAGATGGTTAGATCTCACAGAATAAGTATAGTCTGAGGGCTTTCCTCTTTTATGAAAACATTGAGCATAATAAAAGCAAAGTTTACAAACAGTGAAAACTCCCACTCTTTCCAAGGATTAAAGCATTGTATACTTCAGGAACTTTTCAGTTTATTCCAGCCATTTCAGCCAAGTTCATTAATATCTGTACTAAAGTTAGTGTGCATACTTTGTCAAGTCAAGTAAAAGTCAAAGTAAACTTTATTGTCATTCAAAATCACACAAATGCAAAACCTGAAAGAAATTCCGTATCTCCGTACTCAAATGAACAGATATCACATAGACTTAATACGACAAGACATTAATGCATACATAACTATTTACTATATACCATAGTATTCTAGATAGATAATCCTAATATTGCATGTAAATTAAACTCACTTTAACATTTATTATACAGTGATCTCTTTGCTTGCTTGAGTATTGCACAGTACTGAAGGAAGATATTACACTTACTGAATGGGTTGACAATTTGTAGTACTTTAAGTGTGTTACTGTTCACTATTTGTGAGTTGATGGGATTGATTTGGCATAATGCTTACAGTTTTCACCTCATAGACCGAAGGTACAGGGTTTGATTCAGACCTTGTACTGTTGGCTAGACTTAAAGTGGCTCATCAGAGTAGTTAGTCTAGTATGAACTTATGTTATTATTCATTTTGTAGGTAGCTGAAGTAATAGAGTGCAGATGCTTGTCATAGTTTTCAGTTCTTTGGATTGCAGGTAGGTTGTGAGTATTTCTGCTGACTGGCAGAATGTTGAAGACGTGGAAACATTGTTGGTCTTTGAGCAGGTCTCTGCTTGTTTGTGAGTTGCACAGCACAGCGCACTGCCATGCAATTATGCACCATAGTCTGACAGATAAATTTAACAAATTTTCCCTTAGATACAGCTGTAGCACATTAGTGTTGCCCTCATCCTTAGTACTTTTCCAGTGAAAGAAATACTCATAGTGAGCTGTCATCTATTAAACCACCCAAAAAAAGAAAATGTGGCAAAAATATCCATCCACTGAACTCCTCCTTGATCGAGCCTGAAAAGCCCCCCTTTGTGATAGTCTTCAGCCTAGCATTATGGACAGTTGGACTACCCTTGTTTTGCCTGTCAACCTTGTTGACCTGGATCTCATGAGGCAGTGTAGCAATTGCCTCATGTGCACCGACAACCCTCTACTAATAACTCACTCTAGTACAGAGTGTAAGAGATGTATCTACATCAGGAGTCTTAAATCCATGCTCTCTCACACTCTAAACAGTAACACTGAAGAGGTTGTCAACCCACTCACCACTACGCATACACATTGTACCACTACTCATACACATAGTATGCATCAAACACAAAAATCAACATATGCAGAGGTTCTCTCAAAAAAATTAATAAAACAACAGAGATCTCCAAAACACAAGACTGCTACAACTAACACAGTTCCCACAGCAACCATAACACATAGTAACACCAGTGTCTAACCTACCAAGCCTGTAAGGCGTAACACTCAAAAAACAAATTTTCTTGTCATTGGAGACTCAATAGTGAGACACACATAACCCCCTCACCAGGTTGGACAAGGAGAAAGTCACGGTCAGCTGCCTGTCCAGTGCCAGGATTTGACAGATCATGTTTGCACTCAGGTCTTTTAGCAACAAATACCATTATGACTCTCTAATAGTTTGTGTTGGCGTGAATGACCTGAGGATGTACCTCACTAGACTATATAAAGAGAGACATGATTGAGCTCTCTGAGTATGTGTCCCAGACAGGTATGTCCCTAGCCTTGAGCAGCATGCTACCCTCACCTAGAATGATGTCACAGTATAAACAAAAAATGAATGATTTCAACAATTAGCTTAGTTTTTAGTGTCACTCAAAGGGGATCCAGTTCTTGTCAGCATGGGAAGCCATGGTCAACAAACCTTGCTGCTTTGCTTTTGACTGCTGGCAAAGGCTCTTGCCTCCCCCATAGTATTTTTTTTAGGCAAGGTCTTGAAATCAAACTTACCAAAGTCAAATTTGCCAGTTATAACAAAATAAGGGTCATGCTGCTAAATGTGTGGAGCTTAAACCAAAAACTAAACACCCTGGAAGCACTCCTATCACTGGAAGATGTAGATGTCTGTGCAGTCACAGAAACCTGGTTCAAGACCTCAGAGAGTACCCCGGCCTTACAATGCCTCCCACACTTTCAAACCACAAAATGAATGTGTGAGAACCAAAGGAGGTGGTGTTTCTCTCTAGAGATAAATTCTTCTCCTGTCTAGTTAGACTGGACAACTCATGGAGTTACCCCAAGTTCAGATTACGATGGATAAGACCCCCATTCAAGTCATAGCCAGTTATAGATACCCCTCCATGGGTCATGACATGCACAAAACCTACTTGACCAAACTGGAGACAATCCAGATAGTACCAAACACTCTGGTTATGGAGGATTTCAATTATTCCACCATCAACTGGGAAACCTACACTAGCCCTAACCTGCTTGCGCAAAAGTTCCTTGACTTTGTTAACTCAAATGCCCTGGAAAAAATTGTTTATACCCGGACAAGAGGAACAAACATACTAGAGTTGGTCCTCACTAACATGTCAAACAGATGCACTGCCACAACTGTTGGACCCTCATTATTTAAATCTGCCCACAAATTACTCGCCTTCAAACTTCCACTAACACAAAAATTCACAAAGGTAAAGTCAGACTAAAAAACTTCATCAAAACAAACTATACCCATCCAGGGAATGGTATAAATGCATTCCAAGCCCCACCCCCAGCTGGAAGTGGTAACTACACCAAAGCTTACACTAAAGCCCTGTACAATCACTTGCATAAGTGTATAGACATGGCTGTACCAGAAAGAATCAAAGCTAGAGCCTCAGGTAAAAACAAGCCACCATTGTGAACATCCAGTATCAACAAACTTTACAATAATGCAAAAAGTTGCTGTCCAAGAATACAAATCAAGGCCCAAACAATAGAAAAGGACCCTCCTCAGCCATAACAGGCAAATAAGACAACTTGTTAAATCCTCTAAGAGCTTCTTTGAGAAAACCTTAGCAAGCACAGCCAAGGATAACCATAAGGCCTTTTACAGCTACGTACACAACCTAAAAGGTAGGGCACAAGCATGTGCAGAACTGTGAACAACGGTATTACACACACTGACCCCACAGGGATAACAAACCTGCTGGCAGATAGGTTTGTCAAAAATGTCACTCCCTTATCTTCTCCAAACTTATCACCCCCCCCACATATCTGAAAAGCATGTCATCAAAGCCTTGTCCAAGGCAAAAAACACAGCCTCTATGGGACCAGACGGCATCCCAGGCTGTCTTCTAAACAGGCTAAAATATAACCTAGCATCACCATTAAGTACTCTTTTCAATCATAGCCTAACCATAGGCTTTGTTCCTGCAGAATAGAGAACAACAACAATTATTCCCCTCCACAAAGGTTGTCTAACAACAGACTTAGGGAATTACAGACCTATAAGCCTGACCAGCTTCATCTGTAAGGCCATGGAATGTATCATTATGGACCCCATAAATAAAGACATAGGCAACCTCCAAACCTTGCATCCTACCCAATTCGGCTTTATCAAAGGCAGATCCTGCCTGTTAAATCTGATGTATTTCTTAGAAAATGTGACCAGGGCCATTGAAGAGGCAAATCTGTGCACACAGCATAACTCAACTTGGAAAAGGCTTTCAACACAATCCCACGTTCAGACATTACTGATAAACTTAGCAAACTGAATGTAAATCCCTTTGTTGTAAGATGGATTGCCAACTGGCTCACAAACTGGATACACACTATCAAAGTGGGTGACTCCACATCATCTAGCAGACCTGCCACCAGTGGGGTGCCACAGGGGTCAGTGCTGGACCTCCTACTGTTTGGTATATACTTCTTAGAAGTTCAAATCAAAACTAAGGGGTTGTGGCTGACCAAGTTTGGAGATGACTGCAAACTGGGTGCAATTATTGAATCCCCAAATGATGTCAGTATACTCCAGGATGGTCTTATGCAGACCAATGACTGGTGTATTAGTCACAGCCTGAAACTAAATGCAAAGAAATGCATCATTATTCTCTTTGGTGCAAACAATGTCCCTTCACACTATCAAATCAACAAAAATACCCTAAGTACCCACGAAGTGGTAAGGGATTTGGGATCACAAGATGGCTGTGACCTTAACTTCAACCACCATGTTTCTACTATAGTAAGGAAGGCTTTCTATTTAGCATACTTGATAGTAAAGGCATCGCCTTGAGAGCAAATGAGGTTATAACCCCTCTATACTTGGCACTAAACCAGCTCATAATTGAGTATAACAGCCCTGTTCAGCATGTACCATATAAAGCACCTGCAGCAATGGGAGAGACCTCAGAGGTTTCTAACAAAGGAGATCAAGGGACTCCAGCATGTGCCTTATACAGATAAATTAAAGTCCCTGTCACTATATTCAATATTGTATAGACTTCTTAGAGGAGACTTATGCCTGGCTTACAGAGCAATATCAGACCCAGACCTAATGAACTTGCTGCATATCTGTAAATCAAATGGGACTAGGGCTACCCCCTCCAGGGAACTAAATAAGTCCTGTGGATTAAATAGGACTTGCTGGAGGGATATATGTATCTCCCAGCAACTGCTGCATCCTTGGAATAGGTTACCAGTTCATGTGAAACAGAGCACTTCTATGATACTGTTCAAGAGGAACCTGGACCAGTGGATGGGGCACCATAAATTCTTACTGGGAATAGCACCCTCAACCCTCCTGGACATAGGCAATCATTACTACATGCAGTCTTGAGTATTGACTAGCATTTCTATGGTATTACATTGGGATGAAATGCCTAGGCTTGAAATGACCTCCAGGTTGATAGCTTAGTAATCTCCTATGATCCTATTCTTTGATGAGGTCTGTCCAACAGTGGAGGTAGCATACTTAAGTAAGTGGTGTAGGTGGGTTGAAGCTCTCACATGAGGGGTGCAGGGGGTTCTCCTCTTCTTCTTTTTCAGCATTTATCAGAAATCGTAACCAATAACTCCTTGTTTTATATCACATGCATGGATTATGGTAAATTAGGAGAAATTATTTCTGGGCAAGAAGTCTGTCAGTATCTTCTGGATTGGTTAAGCAATCTAACTCAGTCGGAACAAACCAATTACATCTGTTAAATATTTAAAATAAATAATAAAATAAAAATACAATTTATGTTATTTGGCTCAGGAAAGTAAGCATTGTATACAATGTAGGCCTACTAATTTGAAAAAAAGCAGATGAGAAAAATACCTTGAATTATTATTTTATTATCTCTATTATGAAAGAAGAAAAGCTGATTAAAGTATATCCATCCACTATTGCTGACTGGCATTCAACTCCTATAGCAACCCCATGAATGACCATTACCATACACAGAATTCATTAGTGAAGTAAGCTGGCAGTCC
This sequence comes from Protopterus annectens, assembly GCF_019279795.1. Lineage (NCBI taxonomy): Eukaryota > Metazoa > Chordata > Ceratodontiformes > Protopteridae > Protopterus > Protopterus annectens. Next base: position 560,779,961 of record NC_056725.1, read on the forward strand.
TTTCTTTTTTTTTTCAAAACAGGTTTATTGTTTTAACATATAAGAGAAATATCATAACAATTTTATACAAGTAATTAAAAATAGGTATTATTATAATATTCAACAAAACAACTAAAGTATTTACAAAGACATCCACTACAATCAGATCAATTAATTAAACTAAAATACCATGCTATTGAAATTAAATTTTTTTTAACAAATTTTGTAAATTATCCCATACAATAAAATAAGATGTTTTTCTATTTGTTCTAGTCCTAATTGTGTTTATTTCCATATGGCACACTATATTCATAACATTTTTAAATTCATTGAACGAAGGAGGTGTATCTGAAATCCAATTTCTAGTTATTATTTTCCTAGCCACTGCTAGAATAGACCATAACAAGGGAAGCTTAACCTTTTAACACTTTGAGGTACAGGTGTGTTGAATAATATAAGAGATTTAGAAATAATGAAATTATCTGTAAAAAGAGCCTGCAAAAATTCATTAATTGACTTCCAGTATTCTTTCAATTTTATACAGTCATAAAACATATGAGCCCAGTCAGCATTAATTTCTACATTACATCTCTTCCATAGATTATCTTTATTATTTATTTTATTCATCATCAAAGGTGTATAAAAAGATCTATGTAAAACTTTCCATGTATAAAGTCTCCAGACAATGGAAGACGTAGTTCTATAAGCAGATTCCAATATATATTGTTTATCTTGTTGATTTGGTGGGTCCCCATTAATAGAAGTGAAATAATTCCAGTATGAATCTACACTGTAAAAGTTTCTTGTCTGATAACTTTATGTATGTATGAAAGTTTACCTTTATCAGAAACTTTATGTTGTAAATTTAATATCAAGTAATCAATCAGTGTTGGAATAGATTCTTTAACAGTTATAGACATTAAATCTATTTTATTAATGAGATGTTGTCTAAAGGTCTGAACCTCTAACCAGCAAATTTCTCTTAGATCAAATTCTTGTTTTAAGAAATCTAGATTTTTAACTTTATTATCAGATATCAACTGATACCAGTACTTTAGATCATTATCTATAGCTAAATGAGTTCCTTCAGAAGTAGATGACAAAAGCATACCCTGAGTATACATTATAGGAAATACAATACAATTCCATTCCCTATACTTAGGGTGCATGAATATAAAGTTACGATAACTAATAATAATATTTAATGGGTAACAAACCATATGTTTAGGTGTAATAGGTGAAGTACAAAATTCCTTTAGTAACCATAACATGGAGTTATTTACAATCATATTTTTATGTGTTAAGGAGATTTTCATGAAGTGTATACTAATTAGCTCCCAATAATCTTTCCATTTTGTGACATATGACTGATCTATTAATAAAGTAATAACTTTTACAATAGAAGAGATAGTATATAAATTAAAGTCTGGAAAAGAAATACCCCTTGAGACCAGCTATTAGTATGTTTCTTTAATGCAATCCTAGGTCTATTAGGTGCCCATAAGAAATTTAACATTAGTGTGTTCAGTTTCTTGATAATTATTTTGTAGGTGGAAGTATTATTGATTGTATTAAGTATAAAATCTTGGGGAATATTATCATTTTAATAATTGTAAGTCTCTCCTCCATAGTAAAAACATATTATTCCAGGTATTAAAAAGATTTTGTATATTAAGAAAACAGGTATTATAATTATTATATATAATAGATTTAATATCTTTAGATAGTATTATACCTAAATAAGTTATCTGACCTGAATTGGGTACATATTTAGTAAAATCACTAATGAGAATATTTTTCGTGTATATATAGGTAGTATTTTAGTTTTTCTTCATTGAATATTAAACCAGAAATACTTTTAAAATTCATCATGTTATCAAATAGAGACTGTATAGAAGAATTAGATCCTGCTGATGTAATTAGAACATCATCTGCAAAAGTTGAATTTTGGATGTTGTATTTTCATCTATTTCAAAACCCTCTATGTCAGTACTGTTTCTGATCAAATTAGCCCAAGGCTCCATTACTAAAGTGAATAATAGTGGAGAAAGTGGACACCCTTGTTTTGTACCTTTAAGAATGGGTAGTCTTTGTGAAACATATGTTCCTACCTTAATATAAGCCAACGTTCCTTTGTATAAATGTTTAATTAGATTTACAAATGCATCCGAGAAGTTTGTGCACTTCATTAAGGTAAACAGATAGTCCCAACTTACTGAATCAAATGCTGAACTTATATCAAGACTAATAAGTGTTAAATCTTTCTTTTTCCTATTTGCAAAATCTATTAATGTTAAAGTTCTTCTTATATTATCAAAAGTATTTCTATTTACAATGAAGCCTGTCTGATCTATATCTATAATGCCGGAATGATTGTCTTCAATCTATCAGCAAAGATATTCATAAACATTTTATAATCAACATTAAGTAATGAGATGGGCCGATATGAAGAACATCTAGTTGGATCTTTATTAGGTTTTAAAATTGGCGAAATAAATGTATATTGCCAAGATGGGGGTTATTAACTCAGTTTGGGCCAAAATAAAAACCTTATGTATTAATGAATATGTATTTTAGAAAGGATTTTATATATCTCTGGTATAATACCATCATTACCCGGTGCTTTGTTTGATTTAAGCTTATTTATTTGTGTAATAACTTCTGTATATGAAATACTCTTGTCCAATAGTTTAATCTGTTGTTTATTAAGCTTTTATTCATATTTGTGGTTATAAACTCCTTTATTTTATCTTTAGGTTCCATGTTAATATTATTATGGTTAATTTTGTGAAAGTGATTTCTAAATTCATCTAGTATTTCTGGTATACTAGAAACATTCTTCTTTTCCTTAGAGAAAAGATTTCTTTGATATGGTTTTGTTTATTCAACCTTTTGTTTTATTTTTAAGTCTATGTAAGTATTTGGGGCTTATTGAATAAGACAAAACTTGTATTTCTCTAAAGTTATTTTAACTTTATGAGTTAAAATTTCTTTGTATTTCTCATTTAGTTTGTTTATTTCTTCAATAACTTTCTTGTCCATAATATTTTCTTTATTATTATGTTTATAAGAGTCTAATTTACTTTGAATATCTAACAATTCCTTATCCCAAGATTTCCTTTTATTATTATACCATCTGATACTTTGTCCATATAGATATGATTTTAAGGCATCCCAAACATAGACAATGGAGACTTCAGGAGTATTATTTATGTCTAAAAAATGTTTTACTTCTGAAAGTATATATTCTTTATAGTCTTTTAGTTGAGTTAAGTATGCTGGTATCCTTTTGATCTGAACATTATGATTATTTTTTATCATGAATTCAAAAACAACTGAATTATGATCAGATATAGGACATGAAATGATTTTGGAATTAATTAAATCTGTTACCATCTGGTTAGAAATAAAGACCCTATCTATTTTTGAATAAGTTTTGTATCTGTTAGAAAAAAAGTGTATGGTAATGATTTTGACTCTATCTGATTATTAATATCATTCAAATGATAAGAATTAGCAAAATCATTTAAATGTTTTGCATTAGATGTAATTCTTCTTTTTCCTATAGTGGTAGTATCACTTTCATGTAGTATACAATTAAAGTCACCAGCTAAAATAATATCTCCTATAGAGAATGATATGATCTTATCAAGATGATGTTTTACTGTATTAATACCAATTCCAGGTATCCAATATACATTAATTAAAGTGTAAGTCTTCCCATTAATTTGTATTGTAACCATACAAAACATTCCTTTGTCATCCTGATAAGACTTAATGGTTTTAGGAATGGGCATACTTTTATTCCATAAAATAGCCACTCCTCTTTTTCTGAGTGTGCTCTGAACTAACCAATACTGTATATTTGTTTGTGGCTAGTTTATCAATATCTTTTTCAAGAGATGGGTTTCTTGCAGGAAGACTAAGTTGGCCTTATGTAAATTAATGTATCTTATTAGGCTTGCCCTTTTATACGGATTATTCAATCCATTAATATTTAAAGAAATTCCTTTTAAAGATGTCATTTGGCATTTTTAAAACTTAAGAATCTTATGATCAAAATAACAAATAACAACATAAGTAATGTTACATCTCCTTCTTTAGGTGTACCTTTAAATATAGCTGTATTTATTGAATCTCTTATGGGATTTTGTATAGGATTCAATTTTGTTTGTAGTGACAATGAGTGTACAAAATATATTGTGGATGTCAAAACTATATACATATAACAATGAACAAGTGAAAATAATGTAAGGATTAAACCTTGCATCCAGCCTGGAGTTAAAACTCCAACTTAGAGTAGTATTTACCACTCAAGTTAACCCCTACCCTAAGCAGCAGTACCTCAGCTACCACCTTATCAATTTAATACTGGTTATATTTAACTTAAATTAACAGCTTTCAATTCAATTATCTAGCAAGACAAGACTACACATTTGATAAAACAGCATCATATAAACTAAAATAAACTTTTTTTTAAAACTATTCATACTACTATATACATCTATGTAATATAATACACTTGTATTCAAATAGTATTCAAATAATCTTGATATTAGGAACCAAGAGGAGAGAGAAATAAAAGACGTGAAAGAGGGAGAGAGTGAAAGAAAGAGAGAGGAAAAAAAAAAAAAAAAAAAGGAAGGCATATTTACATATTAATTTATTCAAAGTATGTAAAAATAAGTTCTAACATTCATTTAAATCAAAAACTTTGGCTAATATGGTTCAGACATTACATATATTAAGATGCATCTATTTTCTGTCATGTAAATGCAGTCAACAGCTTCCAAAAAAAAACCTTGAATTGCTTGTATATGAGCATTTTACTCATACTCATTATTGTCAATAGAATAAAATATTATATTTATAGAAATTGTTATAAATCATACTGCATAGTTATGCAAATTCTCAGAAACACTTGCATTATTGTAAAAAGCCATCTGTATTTTGTATGTCTATACTACTGCTTTAAAATATATCACATGACAATTTCTTCCAGAATAGAGTTATAAAGTTATTTATGCTTGTCAATCAGATGAATTAAATGAGTTATAGTAATGTATATGTTTGGAACATACGTTTTAACACAGATTAGTATGCTGCAGTCAAGTAGATTTTCAAAAACACTTGAATAAATGTTTCATTTCCTATGCCTTCTAAAATAAGACATTTACTTACTACAAGAAACTGCATCATTTAAAATAATTATAACTGACATATTTTATGAATTATAACATAGATATTTAAGTAATTATATAAAATAACTCACATTTAAATGTTAAAGAGTTCATTTACCTTCACATAGTCGCATTTGCATCAGTTCTACTTCCTGGTAGAGTGTTCTTCCTGAATCTGCGATGTGTCAGTGTGATAACTGGGTCAAAGGTCAAATTGACTGCTTTCAGCTTCTCTGTGAGAATTCTGAAAGTTGAAGCTTTTGAAACAACTTGAGGACACTGTTCATGAGGTAGCCCACATCCCAGAAAATATTATGGACAAAAAAGTCATTGAAGAAATAAACAAACTAAATGAGAAATACAAAGAAATTTTAACTCATAAAGTTAAAATAACTTTAGAGAAATACAAGTTTTTGTCTTACTCAATAAGTCCCAAATACTTACATAGACTTAAAAATAAAATAAAAAGGTTGAATAAGCAAAATCATATCAAAGAAAATTTCTCTCTAAGGAAAAAGAAGAATGTTTCTAGTCTACCAGAAATATTAGATGAATTTAGAAATCACTTTCACAAAATTAATCATAATAACATTAACATGGAACCTAAAGATAAAGTAAAGAAATTTATAACTACAAACATGAATAAAAGACTTAATAAACAACAGACTAAACTATTGGATAAAAATATTTCATATACAGAGATTGTTACACAAATAAACAAACTTAAATCAAACAAAGCACCAGGTAATGATGGTATTATACCAGAGATATATAAAATTATTTCTAAAAGTACATACTCATTAATACATAAGGTTTTTATTTTGGCCCAAAATGAGTTAATAACTCCCCCATCTTGGCAATACACATTTATTTTGCCAATTTTAAAACCCAATAAAGATCCAACTAGATGCACTTCATATCGACCCATTTCATTACTTATTGTTGATTATAAAATGTTTATGAGTATTTTTGCTGATAGATTGAAGACAATCATCCCAGGCATTATAGATATAGATCAGACAGGCTTCATTGTAAATAGAAATACTTTTGATAATATAAGGAGAACTCTAACATTAATTGATTTTGCAAATAGGAGAAAGAATGATTTAACACTTATTAGTCTCGACATAAGTTCAGCATTTGATTCAGTAAGTTGGGACTACTTGTTTATCTTACTGAAGTGCACAAACTTTTCAGATGCATTTGTAAATCTAATTGAACATTTATATAAAGGAGCATTGGCTTACATTAAGATAGGAACATGTGTCTCACAAAAAATACCCATTTTAAAAGGTACAAAACAAGGTGTCCACTCTCCATTATTATTTACTTTAATAATGGAGCCTTGGGCTAATCTGATCAGAAACAGTACTGATATAGAAGGATTTGATATAGATGAAAATACAACATCTAAAATTCAACTTTTGCAGATGATGTTCTAATTACATCAGCAGGATCTAATTCTTCTATGCAGTCCCTATTTGATAAAATGATGAATTTTAAAATATTTCTGGTTTAATATTTAATGAAGAAAAACTAAAATACTACCTATATATACACGAAAAATTTTCTCATTAGTGATTTTAGTAAATATATACCCAATTCAGGTCAGATAACTTACTTAGGTATAATATTAACTAAGGATATCAAATCTATTATACATAATAATTATAATACCTGTCTTCTTAATATACAAAATATTTTCAATACCTGGAATAATATGTTTTTTACTATGGAAGAGAGACTTACAATTATTAAAATGATAATATTCCCTAAGATATTATACTTAATACAATCAATAATACTCCCTCCTACAAAAATAATTATCAAGAAATTGAATACACTAATGTTAAATTTCTTATGGGCTCCTAATAGACCTAGGATTGCATTAAAGAAACATACTAATAGCTGGTCTCAAGGGGGTATTTCTTTTCCAGACTTTAACTTATATACTATCTCTTCTATTATAAAAGTTATTACTTTGTTAATAGATCAGTCATATGTTGCAAAATGGAAAGATTACTGGGAACTAATTAGTATTCACTTCATGAAAATCTCTTTAACACATAAAAATATGATTGTAAATAACTCCATGTTATGGTTACTAAAAGAATTTTGTACTTCACCTATTACACCAAAATATATAGTTAGTTATCCATTAAACATTATTATTAGTTATCGTAATTTTATATTCATGCATCCTAAGTATAAGGAATGGAATTTTATTATATTCCCTATAATGTATACACAAGGTATGCTTTTGTCATCCACTTCTGAAAGAACTCATTTAGTCACAGAAAATGATCTAAAGTACTGGTATCAGTTGCTATCTGATAATAAAGTTAAAAATTTAGACTTCTTAAAACAAGAATTTGATCTGAGAGAAACTTGTTGGTTAGAAGTTCAGACCTTTAGACAACATCTTATTAATAAAATTGATTTAATGTCTATAACAGTTAAAGAATCTATTCCAACACTGATTGATTACTTGATATTAAATTTACAACATAAAGTTTCTGATAAAGGTAAGCTTTCATACATACATAAAATTATCAGAGAAGAAACTTATTACAGTGTAGATACCTATTGGAATTATTTCACTTCCATTAATGGTGAATCACCAAATCAACAAGATAAACAATATATATTGAATCTGCCTATAAAACTACTTCTTCCATTATTTGGAGACTTTTACTTGGAAATTTTTACATAGATCCTTTTATACACCTTTGACGATGAATAAAATAAATAATAAAGACAATCTATGTAAAATGTAATGTAGAAATTAATGCTGATTGGGCACATATGTTTTATGACTGTATAAAATTGAAAGAATATTGGAAGTCAATCAATGATTTTTGCAGGCTCTTTTACAGATAATTTCATTATTTCTAAATCTCTTATATTATTCAACACCCCTGTTCCTCAAAGTGTTAAAAGGTTAAGCTTCCCTTGTTATGGTCTATTCTAGCAGTGGCTAGAAAATAATAACCAGAAATTGGATTTCAGATACTCCTCCTTCGTTTAATGAATTTAAAAATGTTATGACTGTAGTGTGCCATATGGAATTGATGACAATAAAATCAAGAACTACTAGAAAAACATCTTACTATATTATATGGGATACTTTACAAAATCTGTTAAAAAAATCTTAGCTTCAATAGCATGGTATTTTAGTTTAATTAATTGATTTGATTGTAGTGGATGTCTTTGTAAATACTTTGGTTATTTTATTGAATGTTATAACCATTTCTATTTTAATCACTTGTATAAAATTGTTATGATATTTATTTTGTATGTTAAAAACAATAAACTTGTTTTAAAAAAAAAAGAAATACAAGACCTTGTACTTTCTGTTTACACCGAATTCCGCATGCCACCTACTTGTACACCTTCCAAGAGGTGCCAAGTCATTCAGTAGACAGATCCACTTACAAATGGCCACTATTCCACAAGTTCTTAGGTTAATAAGTAAGTACTATGCTAGTTGCCATTGTGAGTCATATTAAGCCTAGCCAATTTCTCTTTCAAAGTTGAGACTCAGACCTTGTACCTTATTTCTGTGAGGTGAACGCCTTAACTATTTATAAAAAAATGATTATGCTCTTGACACCAATATGATATCAGATATAATTAGGCGCAAAAGCATGGGGGCTGATTATGAATTTGATGATTCCCTTCTACTCACTAGCTTATCACTGGCTGTCTACTTCTTCTTCTAACATCTACTCCATCAAGCCTATCATTTTAAAGCTTCCATGCTCACTTCATCAGTTTGGGCCCCAAACCCAATCCATTAAAACTGTTTCTAATTTCCTGTGGGACACAAAGCCAAATTCTGTGCTAAAGTCTGAATATTTCACATCTTCTAGGCTGTTTATTCATTTTTAGAGTTGACACAGTCATTTGGAATTTACTAGACCTTTAGGACCTATGCTGTGTAAAAGCATGAAGTATCAGTTAAACTTAGAATTCTTTAAATTTTTGTTTTCACTAAAGTAGAAGTGAAGGAGGAAATCTGTATTATTTTATCAGGATAACTTGTGAATAACAAAGACATGGTCTGATGCATCTGAGGCGTCCTTTATGTAAGTTTTGTCAGACTGTTACAGCAACTCTTTTTGCAAAAATTATATTTGCACATGTAAGGCTTGCAGATGTAAAAGTGAGCAGCTTAAGGAGCACATCTATGCTCTTGTGCAATCCGTTTATACCTGTTGGACCCTTAACAGGATGTTTGTAGATTTGTGCAGGGGATAATATTTCATCCTTATTTTTCTCCACGTTAAATGTTTGGTGGTCATAATGTTAATCTCTGTCAAAGAAACTCTGCCATTCACCTTCTGGACTGAAAGTGAATATCAAGACAATGTTGCAAATGTATGTGCTAAATTATTTTGACTAGGCTCCCTGTTGAAATGTTGGCACTCAAAATGCTGAGTGCCAACATGCCAAAAAAAAAAACAGAATGGAAATGCAGAGAAGATTATAAATTATAATGTATGACATAGGCCATGCTACATTTATATAAATGACAATAAACCATAGTGACACAATCTCAGTTGCAAACATTATACATTCCAAACCGTGCTGACACAATTGTAACTGCAAACATTATACATCATTTATAATATATCCAGTCATTGTTAGTCACTCATTACACGGCTCACTTAAATCCTCTGCATGTATTGTTCCCACAGTTCCCATTTTTTCCTATGTAATTTGTTCCTACCCTTTTCTAAAGATCCCACTATTAGTTGTTTTAACTCTGTACCTTCACTACTTCTAATAAAGTTAGTTTAGAATTTGATTTCCATTTTGTAGCAATTGCTTTTTTTGGCAGCTATCATAATTACACTCAGCAAGACCTTACTATGACTAGGCAATTCCAAGTTTGTATCATAGCTCAAAAAAATAATTTCCCTAGTCACTCCAAATTGCTCACTCAGCATTTCCGAAAGAGCAGTCTGCAGGGAATCTTTAAAGTCTACCAACTCATTACAATCCCAGAAAATATGTTCCCAGTTACCTCATTCTGCCCCATCACACCTCCAACATTTGCTGTTTGCCTGAGGAAAATTCTTTGAAGTCTGCATGGGGTACAAAAATACCTGTGTAAGCACTTCCAGGCAAAGATCTGAAATCTTCTAGAATTTGTTGCATAGTTGGGAGACATACATATATCCCCCCATTGTTTCTTTGTGAATTGCTTATCGAAACACTATTCCCAGTGAAGAACAGATCTTGAGCATCACTCTTTTCCTTTAAACTTTGTTTTTGCAGAGGGGTGAGTTCCCCCCTGCACCTCCCCCAAACATATATAATAACCCTGAGATCGCCATGCCTCAGAGAAAAAGAAACATTCTGAGAAATGTCCATCACAGGTTTAGTAAATGTAAGTCTGTTTTTATGGCCATTCAGTCTTCATGTTTCAGGACTTGTTCTAACAGGCCTGACATTTCAAATGGCTATCATTTTGGCTATGCCATGCAGTGCTGATTTATTCTTGAGAAAAGGGCTAGTTCTTAAAACACTTTGAAGCTTTGTATTCTGGTTATCTGCATTATTAACTTTATTTCACTGATAATGTTTACTTTTGAATTTTTTAGAATCTACCTCTGCTGGTGACCCTTAGACTCTCCCACAGCTGATTCTTATGGAAGTGAGGAAGTGGAGGTCATAACTATATTGAGAAGATTTACATATTTTTTTTCTTAATGCTTTTTAGGAAACTGACATTTGGAAGGAGATGTGCTGTTCTTAACTCGGAGCAGAGAATATGCAGTGTTTTCTCATGTCTAGAACTCCACCCTTGCATGAATGTAACTGGAAGCTGTCTGTCTTGCCCCCAAATAAAGTAGCATGCACATAAATATGTGTGATGCAAAGGTTAAATGTTAAAACTCTATTTTAACAGAACCAAAATTTGGATATCTTTTTTCATCTCAATGATATATTCATATTGTATATGATATTAATACCAGCAATAAATAATGCCTGGTCTGTTGATACTAATACATGGCATAGCTTTGAACACTAACAGTTTGACAAAAATAATATATTCACCACACTCTAATTACTACAAACACATTATATACTAACTATAAACATTATACATTAACCATAGATATGCATTGTGACTAGGTAACAAGACTACCCCCGAACAAGTCAGTCTATCCCTTCAAAGGCACTGCCGTAACAGTTACATCCCAGCTTCTCAAAAGTGAAGCAACAACTGCACCATCAGGGACCATCTTATCATTCCTCAGAGTCAGTACTTGCATTGTTCATTACATTTAGGCTGCAGTGTCCTGCAGACCAGTCTATAATTAACTCATGATTACTGATCTCTCACAGGATTACTCCATGCATTCTTAACTTAATTTGGCTCAGGTGGAGCCCATCTAGTGGTCACACTTACAACATTAGAGGAACTGAACAGGAAGTGTTCTCTACAGTTCTGCTGTGTTCTCAAACTCCTCAGGGATGGATGAAGGGCTAGAACAAAATTATGTCAATCACCCCCTCACCTCTACATAAGACTGCATGCTCCTTCAGACCCCTTCCCAAAATACCTAGAGCTTAAGGCACTCAGCTGGGATATGGTACAGATCTAGGGCAAATGCTACACTCTCTTACTAGCATAAACATTCTCCCCTGTACACTGCACTTCAGTGGGGGTAAAATGTAAAACATCAGATGATATTCACTTAAAGATCTTCTACTAAAGGGAGTATACTCTCCCTTCATAATAAATTGATAGTCTCCTCTTGTGGACCAGACATCCCACTCAAGCCAACACATCTTGTCTGATTTAGAACCAGTGCAAATCTATATCAAAGACCAATGAATATTGCCAACCAGCTGAAGTGTCTCACATAGCCACTATAATGGTTCACCAGCCCATTCAATGTTTTCTCTCTAATGTTAAACCTTGAAAACGTCAGAGAAAGAATATTCCCTACTCTCCTAGCTGCCTCGACTAACTATTTTCTTAACCTCTGTAATACGCATTCTTGCTTTCAATCAATTCTTCAGTATCAGCAGGTGACTCTTGGAACAGAAGTAGACACCCCACTTTCACCTCCTCTCTGCGAGACACTTCATTGGCTTCTCTTTCCCTGTCAGTATGTCTACAGACTGTAACAATGGTCTCAACTACAGTGGATTACAGTGGATTACAGTGGATTTTTTTACTGGGATGAACTGGACCCAGGTCAACTACTTTTCCTTACTAACATCACGTAACCACCAATCCTTTTAAGATCCTTTGCCAGAAGTGATGTTGTACATGGCTCTGTACAGGTTAGTTGGTACCCTGGAAAATCCCCAAATAGGTACCCACAATCAAAAATTGTGGACTAAAAAAAAAAAAAAAAAAAAAAATTCTGAGGTCCCAAAAGAAATGTCAGTCTGTAACTGGTACAAAGAGCGTATACGAACTCCCTGCTGCAGTTACAAACATGCACACACACTGCAAACAATTAAACACATTTGTACTTTTATTTTAGCACTGTGATATCAGCTGTGGTTGCTAAAATAAATGGCATCTATTCATCAAGTAGGATTTATTGAAAATGCTCCTGTCATATCTGCAATTCAGTAAATGTAAAATTCATAGACATTTCTACCCTTCTCCTTACTATAAGGGGCAAAATATACTTGATTAATTATTTATAGATTTTTATTCAATTACCATTGCTTATTGTACACTGCCAGCTACTATATGAATGTTTCACAATTTTATGTATGTGTCTGTCTTGTGGCTTGTGTTGTGACTGATAAGGGTCCATGGACCAGTTCAGTTACCCGGATCACAAATGTAACTAAATAAATAAAGACAGAAAGAAAGAGATTAGACAAGGAAATATAATGTAATATTTTTATCATGGGAGCTTGTGTCACACTGTATAAAACAGTGTTGTCTGTCATAAAGTAATAATTGATGATGTAATGTATCTGTGTCCTTTTGTTTGTAGTATTAGGAGGGTAAGCTAAGCACCTTTCTTGTTATCTCTCAGTGTGTGCAATTTTGAATATAAAAATTTGTTTGGGGATTTGTCTTGCAAAAGCAACAATATCATTTTTGTATTTTAATTTGTGAAAAGTTTCAAATCTGAAAATGTTCGCTGTGCATTTTATTTCAGTTTAAATAAAGATAAACTGAGTCTATTTGAAGAATGTACTTTCAGTAGATAATACCAGCATTCTTTAATAATCTGCAGGTCAACTTATTGCTATCCTATGCTAGCTACCAGGACATAATCACTGTAGTTAGGGAACACCAGGACTTGCATATACACCTTCTGTTGCCTATGTTCCTCCCGCATTGTTGGTTTCAGGACCTGCAAATACAACCTCATTTGCTGACATTGCCAAACTGTGTGTAGACTAATTAAACCTTGACATATTTCTGCTGCTTTAACCCCCCCTTTGTCATGGTAGGAAACCATTTCTCAAAGCATGTTCTTTATTGTCTCCTTCACCAATCTAGAAATAATATCCATGATATTGTCTAAGTGAAGCAAATCACCATATGGATCCTATTTTTAAAATGCTTAATTCCAACTGGTACTAGTCCATGATCCAGTTTCTCTGGTTTATGTAAGTGGTGGATGGAAGGCATAAGTGACATATGACGGACCTGGGACTTCCGTAAATTAAATCATACTCTGTTATGGAATGACACTCCTCCAAAATATATCAGAGATAGGGTATTAATTCCACATCATATGCTATATCTGCATCTTATACTGACAGTCGCCAACCTTGTTAATCTTCTCCACTAGAACCTCAACATATAAATCAAACAAATATGATGAATTATTGGTTTGTATTCTGATGGACTTAGAGCCTGTGCAGTACCCAGTAACATCTTTCAATAGGCCAATAACCCCTAATACACCTTGCCCAAAATATTTTCAAATTTGTTTTCTTGGGAGGTCAAATTTCATAAGATCACCTGATGAGACTGGCCATCTGATAGCTTCATATGCAGTGCATTTGTCTACTCCTAACAGAACAAAAGGAATACTGCAGTCACCACACTGTCACAGTACCACGTCCCATCACAGGAGGTTACTTGGTAAAAGGCCCTAGAACCTTTTTCGTCCTAGTAATTCATGCCCCAAATTCCCCATTTATCAATGCTCATTGGCTAGAATGGCTGCCTCTCTTTTCCTCCTCTCTCCGGTCTTCTCTTCTCCCTTCCTTACCCTCTAACTTATCAAACTTGTCCCTTAACTGTCATTTTTGGCTTAACATTACTTTTCTTTTTGTGACAGCCTGTAACTTAGTCTCTTTTCAGCACTTCTTTAAGTGATTTCCCATATCATGAAGCGAAGTACAAAGGATTAGTTCACATAAAATCACTCTGTCTCTCTCCATTACCCTCTGTGTGGGAGGAATAGGATACCATGGAGGAAGAGGAGACTGACCATTTGTCCTGTTAAGGAACATTTTAACCCATGCTATGACCAATGACAGACACTTCCCATTCCTCAGACAGGACAAACTGAGGCAACATTCAGCTCTAATATCAGAAACAAAGTCTTGTACCCTAATATGACTGGTTAGATTCACCATAGTTCCCTTGCAGCAGTGTTATCCTGACTATGAATACTTGTCTTTCAGTACAAGCACTGTATACCTCTGTAGCATTTCTTCTTATTTATATATTTAACATTTGTTTACTAGGTATACAGAATAGTTCAAGGACACTTTTTAGGCATGACCTGGGCCATGAAGGCTAAAAGAACAAACCAAAAATAATTTATACTGATGTCAGTTGTCTGAGGGTAGATAACTTAATCATGCATTTGTCTGTTCAGATAATCAAGACACGTACCATTAATAATATAATTAGAGATGTTGCAATACTGGAGCACATAGCTGATGGAAGGGTTTCAAAACAATTCTTGAAATATCAGACTATATTGTGATGTAATACTTGTTTTGATGTTTTATTTATAAAATATATCAGAAAGTGGGAAAAAATATTTAAACTTCAATACAAATATTATCACATTTGTTTTATATTCAGGCATTAGAGAGATGCACTATCATGACTGTGTAAGGCAAATGCTAAGGATCCTGTGCTGGGTTCCGTAACTCATCATTGCAATGTAATGGATGAATTCAGGGGTATGCAGACACTTCATCACTGATGTCTGATTTGTATGTACTTGCTGTAATATTATAGCACCTTATGTTATGTGTCATTAACGGGGTATATCTGTGGCACACACATACAAGATGGAGAAAAGATGAAGAATGGTGAGGAGACTGCTGTCTGTTATACATGTCTGAATATGTTAAAAGGTGTTACACATGATGTGAATGGCTATTTGTTGCAAGGTCTACTAATCAATATATTTATTGATTTTATAGATACATCATCTGGCCATTCGGAGTGTGGTGCAAAATAACGTGACTTATTCTTCTGTATATTTGGAAACATTGCCATTAAATCTCCTTGTCTGGTATAGTCAGGGTATTTACATTTAGTTAGTATTAACATTATGCATCCTGTATGGATTAACTTTAATAAACTGCATTACATTTTCATTACAGTGAATGCTGGACTTAATATTTACATAACACTTGAATAGCGTGCGTATGTGATTGTCATGCAATGTCACTTGTAATACCTCTCAGTCTCTTAGCAGAAGAAACCTGGAGTGGACATAACCAAAATAATAGGATGGGGTGGGGGAATAAAGGCCCAGTATCAGGGACAGAATAACAGGCTTTAGTTTAGCATGTATTTTCTGTAGAATATGAAGTCTAAACTCAAATATCTGTCATTATTTAGTGACGTCAATCCTCAATGACTTGCCAGAACACCACAAATTATATGAGGAACAGACCAAAAATATGATGTCCCTATTAAATTTCATGATGTACCTATTGAATTTCACCTTTACACAAAGGGTGCCCATCTCAAACTGTCATTTTGACTCCCTCTCTAATGGAAGCTGTCTGGAAAGAGATCCCTTTAAAGCAGTTAAAGGGCTGTTCACATCTATACAAAAAGTTACTAAACCTGAAGCGCAATCTTCAAAAGGTAAACCAGGAATATTATTTCAATTACTGGAAACAATAAATGGACGTTTTTGAGTACAAAAATGCCTCCCTGGCTTGGGGGCCTGTTCCTGCTATGCCATCATAAACTTTTAGGGTTCAGACACCAACATCTTAGGAATCTTAGGAATCTGCTCGGGAGATTCCTAATCTAGTATATTGGGTGTAGTTAGTTGTGGATGTGTTCCTGGTTGATTGGAACATATTAAGGACTGAGTGGGGCATGAATGAAAGGGACAGAGCAAGGAGCAAGTCTTGGCAAATCAGAGGTCTCAGTTTGTAAGTTGTGGTCCAAAGTCACATCACACCATAATCTCTGTTTACATGGTGTAGACCAAAAGTCATAGCATATCTGTTATTTGTAGAATGTGGAATTAAAGTAACCGCAAACTTTGTGACCTGTGAACCTAGTTATTTTGTACTTCAAGCCAGCTCAAAATTCCATGTCCTGGTCCATGCCCTCTCTTAGTCAACATCGCAATTCATAATATCAGGCAGTTCAAGTCTTCTTGAATGCCTCCTACCAAATTCACGCAGAATGTCCTCAGCTGCTGGGATTCTGTCACTGTGTGCATACATCAATGCCAAACCAGGCAGCCTCTCTGCAGTCATACCTGAAAGTGTGTAGGTCTTGATAAATCACAGTCTGATGGCTGCTCTTTCACATTGATAGCTTGTGATGGGGAATGTCCCACATATCTTCAGAACTGTGCTTATGTTTGGAAACAGGCATGGGTCACAGTTTTTTAATGAATCAATAATGTTGCCTGGAAGCACATCATAATGCCTCCACTTAATGTGCCAAGTTTGCAGTTCTGCTTGTAATCCATCAGGCTGTCAGGTCATTCCAGAAGAAGCTCAGGTCCAATGTTTTAATATTAAATTTATGCTGCTCCTGCATCATTATTTTTGGGATGAGCTGTAAAGCAAGTTTTGCTCTCTGATGCAGCTGTCATCAGTTTCTGAAATTAGGTGGTCTACAGAAGGAATGGTCACATCCCTATGGAAATCTTGTTTAGGATTCTCTACTACTGCATTATTTCTGTGTGTCTGCCTTGCTGTTGTTATGGGTTTACTTAGCTGGACTCTTATTTTTGTTGCCGTTGTAATGATTTCCTGGTACCACATGGAATGATGCTCTTCAATATTCTCTCAAAGATCTTTCAGGGCAGTTTGTAAGAAGTTAACATAATTCATGGCTTTTACCACATCCAAAGCTGATCCCTGCAGGTAAGTACTGAAGGCTCACAAGTAATGAAGATATTTTTCTGGGATAACAAAACATGCAATGAATTCAAAACTTGTGATGTTCTTTACCATGCTATTTGCTTGTGCAGTATCTTCATATCGACTAGACTGCTGATCAACTTGTTCTAAGACACAGACAATTGCTTGGTGCACAGAAATAAAGACTTCAGAGGCATCATGTCTTTCAAGCCATCTGGTGTGGCAAAAACTCTGCAGTTTAACTTTGCAGACATCACAGTGTGCAATCTCTTCTTTTTAGTATAGCTTCTTTCTTTGGAGAGTATTCAAAGAATTGCACAGTCTCATCTGCTGCTCCCATCATATTGTGAATCAGCTGATTTTCCCAGAGAGCTACTATGCATCACAGGGCCTTTGGATACTATGTTTCAAGCCTGGTCCTGCACCTTTGTGTTTCCCAGTCATACTGTCAGCCCCATCAGAACACTGACTCCTCATCTTTCATGGATCCAGGTTTAGTTATTTAAGGTGTATCAAGATTTCTCTGCAAATTCTCTCACTTGTAGTGTCACTGATGATACCAATGTATGTAACAAAATCTTCATGTATGATGAAGTTCTCATCCATAAAATGGAGAGCAAAAACCAGCAGCTCCTTGTTGCCTATACCATGGTCTTCATCCACCATTATACAGTACCAGCCGCCAGGCTTCTTGATGTCTGCAATAATTTCCTTTTAAATTATTTGTCCAATAACAGAAATCATTTCATTCTGGATAGTTTTGGATCTGTAAGTATCATTTTTATTTGCAGAATCAAAGTGTTGTCTAAGGATGTCATCTCCTCTCTCAAGGTAGAGCTCTAACAAAGCTTAAAAGTTTCCACATTTTGCTGTTTTATCATTCAGGTATCTGGCATCATCCCTGTTTCCTCCAATGGATAAGTTTTGAGTCCCACATAAAACTATGTTTTTTGTGATCGAACTTGGAATGGTAAGGTTCCTCCTCCTCCTCCTTTCTTCTAGTCCTTTATTGCACCTAAACACAATACTTTCATCTTCATCTAGCATAACGCTCTTGAAACTGTCCCCTCAGGAAGCATGGATTTCATGGCCTGCTCCACCATCCTTAGCATTGGTACCATGCAATTTATTAAAAAAGTGTGCATCAAAAACAAGCACTGCCTTTCTCCAGTTCTTGTATCCAGTTGTTGCAAGTACATCTTTTGTTTTGGTTTGTAGTAGCAGGGACAAACAGCATGCAAGGCCAGCAGAATGCTGTGTCAAGTGAGGCACTGTGTACCAGTCCAGGGTAAGTTGCAATCCACGATTGTCACCTTGCTGCATAAATAACTTGCAATGTCATATTGACAAATCCTAGGTTTATATGTAGATACAAGGGCAGTGTCTGATTACTGTTACAGTTGTGGACTTTCTGCAGGATCATTGTCATTGCAAATCAGTTGCTGTAGCTAGATAAGTGCTTCTTGTTGCTTACCCTGTTGACTTGCTTCTGGGAAACATCTGACAGAATCAAGAGATCTAAGTTATGCAGAATACATGCACCCATTTTTTTATGTGCAACATTATTGCTTAAAGTCACTATATTCCCCTTTAGTCTGTAGGCAGCTGTGTAAAGCATCCCCGAAAAGGTTGCATCAGCAGAATTTACTGTATCTTTCAAGGCGCTGCAGCATTATTAAGGTAAGCTGCAACTACCACTGAGTTAATGTACACTTTGATGTATAACATTCATGACTTACAATTTCAATCTGTGGTTATAAATGCATACTAATTTTATTACCCTGACATTTTATCTGTGAATACTACATCTGCAGGTAGCAGTAGATAATTACCTCAGAAATTTCTATTATGTGATTCACTATCATTTGTTTACATGGCTGTTGTTGACTATACTGGGTACAGCTTACAGATGTGCATAAAACTCTATGTACCTTTTCAGAGTTTTCCCTGATAGCTGGAAGTACTGCATGATTTTGGAACTTCTGATCTTTGATTAATTCATTGTATTGATCTGAGGCAAAAAGTAATCCAGTTTTGTGGCTGTTAATGAATTCCAATCATGCTTACACTGTCCTATGGAAGAAACAGGCAGAAATATTGATAGCCACCCTTTTGCTCTTCACTTATAATCTTCTGTGACGATATGAGGTATTGCCAGCCATGCCAGGAGAAGTAGCGCAGTGCATGTGTAACATATACCAGCACAGCTAGCTGGAATTTTGTAAAGAATTATATGTCATTTGTATATCAAACTGATTTGTATAGATGCTTGTGTTGAAAAATGTATTTGTAAAGCTGCTTGTTTTAAAAATGTACCAACAGTATGTCTGCTGGACAGAAAAAGAAATATATATGTATTTCTGTAAATGTTTAAATGTATATGTTTTAACAGAGGATACTGGAAGAGAAGAGATTAATCTCAATCCACCTGACTCTGAAAATATTCTAAAATTAAATTACTGGGCCTAGGCCATAAAGATTGTATCTTACAGTTCTCGGTGCAGCCAGAGACAAAAAGTCTGTACTAGGAAGCTTTATGCATTGTCTTTGGTATGAACTAATTACTAATCTGGAAAGGAGGAGACTTGAATTTGTTATGACTTCCAGAAGTTGCAGCAGATCTTAACAAGGTTCTCTGTGTGTATATTATTGACACATATGTGCTAAATCTTGACAGCTTCTAGCCAATGGGGGTAGCATGGAAACCAGAAGTCAGATGACCAGATGTATGGGATGTCATTTTGTAATCCATCACTAAAAATTATATTTTAATACTAGCTGAGACTGAAGTCTCATTGCAGTCTGTTTTTGGAGCCTGACAGAGAAGTACCCCTAACCTGCTTCATCTTGCCTTGCTCTAGTAAGTGAACCAGGAATAGTAATTCTTTAGATGAACTAGTGTGTTCCCTGTGTGCTCTTAAAGGAAATTCAGCTTGATGTAGAGAGCTGCATCTGGAAATACTCACCGTATCCATTTTTGTTCCAAGTGAATGTCCCTCTCTCCAGTGTCAGTGGTAAGGATTCAGGCTGCTTGATTACTGGCCCAGAGTGGGGACATCACACCTTCCTCTTCACCCCCCACAGTGTTTAGCCTGGGTGAAGTCCATTTTATAATACAAATGTGTTCGCCAGAGTCACAGTCTTAGTTTTTCTTACTTATTCTTTAATGTGCAAAAGGGAATGATACAGTTGCAAAATGTGGGACCTTTCAAACTCTGCTGGAGTTTCTCTTTGACGGTGGTTATGAACTGCAACTTACAGATCCAAGACCATCCATTTGCTGTCCTCCGGTAGTCATTTTCCTGCTTCATTCCACAACAGTAAAACATCTAGTGTTATAGACATCCAAACAGAAATCAGTAATCATTCCCTTCCCCTGCTCTCCTTTTCTCTGACTATATTATCATCTTTAGATGACCTCATTAAAAACAGCAAAGTTACTCTCCACATGACAACATAATGTTCTCCCTACCTTCCATGCATGTAGCCTGCTTCATAAGCTCTACATCAGATGAATACTAAAAGCACCGTACAATTCACAGCAAATAGTATCCATTAGCAACTTTGCAGTACACAGATTCATTGTTACACAGACACATATTCTGCAAAATATTACAGAAATTGGATTATAACCGGAAAAGGTATTGAAATGTAAAAAGCAGGCATTTTAAGCAAATATTGAATCCCAAGCACCAAAGTGACAAAGGCAACAGAAAAAGTCTACACAAATGTGAAAAGATTCAAGACCAAAAAAAAAAAAAAACAAGCAAGTGTCCTCACAAGAGACTTTACCTCCCAGACCCCCTTACTACATATACTAAGATACTGGTTACACAGATGCAGGGTAGTGGGCAACACTAAAAACTGTATTATTTCCATTTATCAGCCTATTTCAACAGAAAGTCATTGAAAGCACTTTCATAAAGTAGTGTTTCAATGCCTGAAACTTGGCTTCAACACAGAACATTCAGACATTCTGTACACATTTGTCTTTAACAGTATATATGGGAATGTTTGGCAACCAATTGTCTTACCATACATATCTTAAATAAAATAAGGAAAACATACAAAGTTTGTTGTGTCCACCAAACCTATATAAAATCTAGAAACCCCGTAAATAGTACAAAGCCTTCAGATTACAGATTAGATGACTAAAATTATAGTTTACACAACTAATTCACTAGTGATCACACTTAGTTTACCAAAGATACACATAAATAATTCTGCTTCAACATACCGTTTGTAAAATCCCAACAAAGAAAATTATTCTAATTCATTACAGAGGCAAGATATGTACCACAATATCTGCAAAAAGGGTTATTTGTTGCATGCCAAAACAAGTTAACAGTAGAAAAAATATAATCACTATTTTTTATATAAGTCTTATTGGATGCAGTAGAAGAGAATGAAGTACACTTTTGACAAACATGTACAGTTATGTTCTCAGAAATGTCTGTCCTGACATAAAAATGATGCTACACTTCAGAGGCAAAAATATTTCCACTTAGGATCTCAATTCACTTCTGAAATTGGTTTTAAAATTCAGTATAACATCATATTTAGCTTAACAATTTTTCACATTTAAATACAAAATATAGAGCAAGAAGTGAAGAGCTCAGTTTTTGCTAATTCTTCACAAACTGTATCAGCCAGATCTCCATTCAGCCTTATACTCACCTTAATATGTATAGGCAACATAGCAAGACATAGGAAACCCCATGGGGAAGTAAATAACAAATAAATAACAAAAAGCATGTCAGCATGTGAAACAAGCACAATCACAACACAAAGCATATCACACAATCTCTCATGCACAGACAAGACAACATGGAGAGCCTGAGAACAGTGTATAAGTGTGCTGCTAGTCAAAAACAGTGTGACTGTGGAAATGCTATTCAGACAAGCATGCATGCATATACACATATACAATACAGATATTGGCATACCCATATATTAGAAGAGCAGATATTGCATAATTACAAATGGGGAGAGGATACATGCAGTGTGCTGCTTACGCATAACATTTGGAATTGGAAATGGCATTCAGTCACATGGTAAAATCCACAGAAAGACTAAACTTTACTTTTTCCTGTGACACTATCTGTATTTGATGTGTTGAATCATAAAAAGTACAAAGTCACAAAGACCCCAAAGGGTGCTAATCATAATGATCAGAGACATAAAGTCACTGAGCTACCAAGACAGGCTGGAAGGTATATCCCTTTATTTAGTGTTTTACAGACTTTTGAAGGGAGATTTCTGTCTCACTTACTGTACCATTACAGATCCAACTGTCCCAGACCTCCTGTTTCTCTACAACTCTAATATCTCCACCAGCACTAAAACTACAGACCTAAAGCATTGCCAACAGATAAATAAAACATGATGGAGGGAGAGTTTCATAATGCAGCACCTCCCAAACCTCTGGAATGAACTCCCCCTGCATGTTAATCATTGTGATTCACTATATCCCTATAAATATAAAGTAGATGGAGTGGGTATCCACAAATGTACTCCTGGATTGACTGGTGTAGCTGTCCTGAAAAAGTGAGGTGCAACCTGAAGAAAAACACTGGCAAGTTGTTAATTGTCATATTTGCATTTGCACAAACTTCAGCAATCTCATAATAAAATAGCCAAAGTTGCAGAACAATATACAAGTAGAAAACATCACTACATATCCAGAGAATTAAGCTTATTAGAAACATCACATCATATACCTCTTTCTCAGCTAACTGCAATGCACAAACTTCATGTACTAGAAAATTGTCCAGCCCTTAAATTAATAAAATGCTACTCCACAATACAATTTTACACTCGAGTAAAAATCACTAATTACTATAACTAATCATCTAATACTGCAGGTTCTCTCTATAGCTAAACTATAGAAACCACATCTGACTCTCATTGAAATCCATTCAGAATGCAAACGTACTTAAAATACAAGTAAAACTTCACATGTCAATGGATCTGCAACTACATATGTCTAGGATAAATGCCACTGTTATCTTCAGCTTGCCATAGAATCCTATGCCCCACAACCAGTATTGACCAATACATCAATAGCTTTACAGTAGCCTCGCAGCCATACACATTTTGTGTCACTGCTCACTCCTTCCTCTATATTTCTGATATAAGCCTTATGGTAACTTTATATATAATTATCTGTTGACCTGGTTTAAACCCCACCTCTTAACTGTAATAGTAACATTTTCTGCCCTAACTAGTCCCTTCCATCACCACCACTTCTTTGATTTTCTATGCACTAATCACAAATTATTTATTAACTGCAAAATCAACTTGGTTGGAGGTTTTGATAAGATAGTAATTGTTGGGCTTTATTTTGTAGGGTGGGCAACCTGGTGTGTGCTAACCTTGATACCTGGGAAACAGTATGCAAATGAACATCAACGAATTCCAGGATTTGTGTGGAGCAGAGCTGAGATTTGTTGTAATTGACATAGATGACACCTTAAGGGCATCAAGTGTTTCAGCTACATGGTTTTTGAATGCCCACATTTTTTTTTTACTTTTTAAGTCTTTATGGATACGTTCAGGCCAATAAAGCCAAATCCCACTAGTTGTGGACATGCATGTTTCAGCTTTTTTATTGAATTTTGCACACCCATAGCTCTTTATAGCATCCAGACCTTTTTTGGGTCTGGCTTCTTTAACTTACCAACAAGTAATAGGCAGCATTAAAAAGTACAAGGAATTATTAATTATTAACAGAATAACATTAAGGTTGCTAATCTAGGATGCCATTGAGAAATTAATTACTATTTGCACTTATTGTTCACATTTTCATATTTCTATTCGTATTTTTATAGCCGAGAACCCTACGTATTATTAAGTATTGTGGTGTGACATGCTGTAGTGCGAGACAGGGAAATTCATTGTTAATGTCCAGTTTCATCACATTATAGGTTCATAGGTTCATAGGTTCATACTAGGCTATCTGCCCAAGGGCATTTATAAGCCTAGCCCATAGTTATGTGGCTTTCGCCACCCCTTTAGTTTGAATAAAAACTATGCCTATCATTTTTCTGTGCCTCTGTCAAGCAGTGACACTGAAGTAATCCCTGGGGTATATCTGCGATCTCCCATCCATTGGTCAAGATTCCTCTTGAACAAGGCCAGCGAGGTGCTCTGCCTCACATGTACCGGGATTTTGTTCCACAGCATAGGGAGTCTCTGGGTGATGAATCTGTCCCTCCAGCACGTTCTATTTATAACCATGTCAAGGTTTAAGTCTCCCGCCCTTGTGGTTCTGAGGGATCTAGATTTTTTGTGGTGAAGCATATTCATCAAATCTGGGTTTGACATGGCCTTATATGTCAGGCACAGGTCACCTCTGAGCAAGCGGTATGAGACTGAATAGAGCTGGAGTTCTTTCAGTCGGGCAGCATAAGACATATTTTTGAGACCCTTTATCCTTTTGGTGAGGAACTTTTGGGGCCTTTCAAGCTGCAGCAGGTGTCTGGTCAGATACATTCCGAACGGGGCATTGTACTCAATCATAGGTCTAATGAGTGATGAGTACAGGGGGACGATGACCTCCCTTGATCTAGATGTGAATCCAGTCATGATCAGGTGGGCGATATAGAAGGTTTTCCTAACTACTTTAGCAACATGAGTGTCAAACGAAAGGCTACTGTCAACTTGGGTCCCCAGATCCCTGATGACTTTTTCTGTGCTCAGTGGATTGCCACCTATATGGTAGCTAGGGGTAACCTTGTTTTTCCCGAAGGGTATGACTATGCATTTTTTGGCGTTTAACTTCAGGCCATGGCTCTGGCACCAGTTATCCATTTCTGTGAGGCCCTTCTGGAGGATATCTGTGTCAGATGTGTTTTCGACTATGGCCAGTTTGCAGTCATCTGCAAACTTTGTCAGCCATAACCCTCCTGTGTTTGCTTGTACTTCAGAAAAGTAGATGCCGAACAAGAGTGGACCCAGGACTGAGCCCTGTGGGACACTGCTTGTGACAGGCTTTTAGTCTGACATGGCTCCAGCAACTCTGACCCTGTGGGTTCTGTCACTTAGCCAGTTTGCAACCCATCTTGTGATGTATGGGTTTACATTCAAGCTGATGAGTTTTTCGATGATACCTGAGTGGGGTATTGTGTCGAAGGCCTTTGCCAGGTCGAGGTAGGCTGTATGGACTGCCTTTCCCTCATCAATGGCCTTGGTGACTGTCTCGAAAAAGTCAACCAAGTTTAAGAGGTAGGATCTGCCTTTGACAAAGCCAAACTGGGTTGGATCCAAAGTCTGCAAGTTCCCTATGTCTTTATTTATGAGTTCCATTATGATCCTCTCCATGGCTTTGCAGATAAGGCTTGTCAAGCTAATGGGGCGGTAATTTCCAGGGTCTGTGGAGGCACCGCCCTTATGAAGTGGGACCACAGTCGCCGCGCCACTCCTTGGGTACGTATCCTGAGGTGAGGCTAAGATTAAACAGCTGTCCTAACTGTGGGTTTAATTCCTCGTTGAGTTCATGAAGCACACAGCCGGGGACACCATCCCATGGATGCTGTGTTTTTTGCCTTAGTGAGGGCAGTTCTCACCTGGGCGTTGGAGATGTTTGGGGGCTACAATCCTCTGGAATAGATATCTCTCCTTTTGGGGGGGGGTGGAGAAGTTTGCACTGAACCTGTCAGCCAGTATGTTAGCAATGTGTGTAGGTTCAGTAATTTTCACATCATTTTGAACTAATTCTGAGCATATCTGGGAGTTTCCTCCTAGGTTTCTAACATAGCTAAAGAAGGCCTTATGATTGTCTTTAGAGTCCTTGGCGATTTTTCTCTCAAAATTTGCCTTGGATGATTTTATGAGAGCTCTTAGTTTTTACTGATAATGATCAAAGGTGTCTTACCTTTCAAGGATTTTGCTCTATCTTGTAGTAGCTTCCTCCTTTTGTTGTAGAGCTTGTTTATGGCTGGGGTCCACCAGACTGGACGCTTGCCTTTGGTACAGAGAGTCTTAGTTTTGTTTGGGATTGCCTGATCCATGCAGTCCTGTAGGTGCTGGTAGAAGGCATTTGTAAGTGATTCAGCGGTTTGAGTAATGTTTACCACTGGCTCAGGGGCCTTAAAGGAGACCACACTAGTTTTTAGAAGTGTGAAATCGGCTTTTGAGAAGTTTTTCACTGTGGTCTTTTTTGTTTCAGGTGGGGGCGGGATGAGGACCTCCAGCGAGATTAGTTTATGATATGATCTCACCAGTGAGGGGTATACTTCCGGTGTTGAACATTTTGATCCCATGTTCGTGATGATGAGATCAAGTATGTTTTCTCCTCTTGTGGGGATGGTGACTAGTTGTTCCATGGCATTTGAGTTTATGAACTCCAGGAATCTTTGGGTTAGAGTGTTCGGGCTTGAGTAGTGTTCCCAGTCTATATTAGGGTAGTTGAAGTCACCTAGTATGATGGTGTTTGGAGATACATTTATCCCTCCAATGTTTTCAGGAAGGCCATGTGAGGTTCCTGAGTTTGAGAGGGTGGCCTGTAACATGCTACAAATTGCAGAGCAGTCTTGCCTATGGTTAATTGCACCTGGATGGTCTCCGATGCATCGTGCGTTGCCACCAACCTTGAGGTGTGGGTGTCCTTTATGAATATGGACACCCCCCCCTCCTTTCTTGGTGTTATCCGGATTTTGGGGCCGGAACGCATGATATGAGGTGAAACCTGTTAGTGCTGGGGTGCTCTCAGGAGCCTTGAACCAGGTTTCTGTCACAGCACAGACATCGATGTTCTCCATATTGAGAAGGGCCTCGAGTGCGTGCATCTTGAGAGTGAGACTTCTGGCATTGAGCAGCATTACCCTTAGTTTTTTTCCTTTTTGGTGTTCTAGGGTGGTAGGTTTAGAATTTGAGCCTTGCCTAAAAAAGGCACTATGGGGGTGGCAAGAGCCTTTGCCAATATCCGGAAGCCCAGGGGTGTCAGGTGCAAGCCGTCCCTTGTGAAGCAGCGTGGCCTGTCCAGCATGTCATCCCAGGCAGACAGACATTGGATCCCCTTTGAATGACACCAGAATTTAAGCCAATTATTAAAGCTGATCATCTTATCACTGTATTGTGGCATCGTTCTAGGTGAAGGTAGGATACTGCTCAAGGTCAGGGTCATACCTGTCTGGGCTACATAATCAGAGAGCTCCTCGATGTCCCTTTTCATGTAGTCCAAGGAGGTACGTCTCAGGTCGTTGACACCAGCGTGGACAATGACTGAGTCGTACTTGTACCTGCTGTTGAGAGACCTGAGTGCTTGCGTTATGTGGCGGATTCTAGCGCCCGACAGGCAGCTTACTGTGACCTTCTCCTTACTCAGTCTGGTGAGCGGGACGTCAATGTGTCTGACTATGGAATCACCAATGACAAGTGTGTCTGGCATTTTGTTTGGCCTTAAGGGCTGTGACTGTTTGACACTCTGACTGTGTGGTCTATGTGTTGCATGTGTTGGGTCGTGAGGTGGTAATTGTTTGGGTGTCTGCTTTGGTGGCCTCTGCTGTTTTGGTAAATTTTTGATCAGAGCCTCCGAGTATGTCTTTGTGTGAGTATGTGTATGATTTGAAGTTGTGATGGTACCATGTGTGACTGGGTATGTATTGTGTGTGGTTACCTTCTCCTCCTGTCTGGTCTTGCCAGTCCTATGTTGAGAGAGCTCAGCCTCCAGTTTGGCCGTATAGTTGCATCTCTCGCATGTATTTGTGTTTTGTGGGAGGAGGAGAGGATTGTCTGTGTACATGAGGCAATTGTAACATTGCCTCAATATTCCCAGGTTCACCAGTTGAGCTGGAGAGGACACTAGCAACTGATCCCTCGACATACTAGAAGTAGTAGATAAAGAGACTTTCAAAGGACTCCGGGGGAAGTGGGTTTTAGGCTGGTGGGGTACTATCTATAATAAGAGTGCTTTATCAAGGTGCAAGTACTGTAGGAGTAAGTGCTAGGCTTTACAGATAGAGAATAGTCTACTTGGGAATCAAGTAGAGATGAACTTTTCAGTTATAGGATATGCTGGTTAGATCAGCAGTACAGCTCGAGGAAGGTAGTTCTAAGGGAAAATTTGAAGAGTGGAATTTAGATGGCCCGAGTAGTTAACCTTGTTTAACCACATCTGCTCTTGTGTGCAACAGTGGCAACTCCGCGCTAAATCGCGTTAACGCGCGTTTAGCGTGTTTTATAGCAGGGGGCTGAAGGGAGCTAGGAATTGGCCCAAAACGACCAATGGACTACTAGTTTCTGGCTGAAACTTCACCAAATCGGACAGAAAGGCCGCTCAGTGCTTCCCACTCCCACTGGTAAGCAAAGAAACTTCCCTCCTTCCTAATAAGGCAATGGATCAGTAACAGGAACTAAAAACAAAGCCCAGGGATCAGCAACTCTGAAACTGGACTACTCTAGTTCAGTAAGGTGGGAAAACAAGAGATTTTTTTGTTTTATTACAGAGATAAGGAAAAAAACAGACAGTAAATGCTATAAATGCTATAAATCGGCTAGTGCACTTTAGTGTGTAGCCTACAGAAACAATTTGCAACAATTAGTAACTTAAAGTGCAATAAACAGTGTAAAATGCAGAAATCACTTAAAGTAGCAGTAAAACAGGCGAAATGCAGTCGCTAGCTTAATAACAGTGGGAAAGCCACAAAAAATACTTATATCTGGTAGAAAGTCACTCTTTTAGCTCTCTGCTGCTTGGATCACTCTGCAGGCCACCACGAGGATCTGTGCTGAGTTGGTACAAGCTGGAAAACGCGTGTTTAGCGTGTTTTATAGCAGGGGGCTGAAAGGAGCTAGGAATTGGCCCAAAACGACCAATGGACTACTAGTTTTTGGCTAAAACTTCACCAATTCGGACAAAAAGGCTGCTCAGTGCTTCCCACTCCCACTGGTAAGCAAAGAAACTTCCCTCCTTCCTAATAAGGCAATGGATCAGTAACAGGAACTAAAAACAAAGCCCAGGGATCAGCAATTCTGAAACTGGACTACTCTAGTTCAGTATGGTGGGAAAACAAGAGATTTTTTTTTTTTTTTTTTTTTTTTTACAGAGACAAGGAAAAAACCGACAGTAAATGCTATAAATGCTTTTAAGCGGCTAGCACACTTGAGTGTGTTAGCCTACAGGTAAAATTAAGCAACAAATAACTTTTTAAGAGTGCAAAACAGTTAATCAACACAAAAACAGTTTAAATAGAATGCAGAGCTGTATAAACAGGCTAAGATGCAGTCACTAAGCAGTAAATATTCAAAAAGCCAGAAAAAAATACTTAAATCAGTTATAGCAAATACAGTTATAACAAATGCTCTGAAATATACTGTATATTTCCAATATGTTTGAGAAGGACAGTCAGAACACAAGAAGGTTCAGGCGAAAAAGAAAAAAAAAGTTTTGTTTTACTTTTTGAAAAGGGAAAAAGGAGGAACAGAAGGCCTTATCAAATGTAATCTCTGTATTAAGAAGAATGAGCTAATGACACTAGACTGGGAGGTGTGTCACAGTAGGGGCGGGCAACTGCAAAGCCACCAAGTATAAGAGCAAGACACCAACAGGGAGGGAGGGTGGGACAAAATAAAAGCACTAAAATAAAAGCACTACAGAGTCAAATGAAAGTTTTTAAACAGATAAGGATTTGTGAAGATTCTGAATAGACAAAGTGCTTTATATATATTAAATTATAAAAACAGTAATCTGTAAAAATAATCAAAAGATACTTATATTTTGTAGCTCAGTTGCGGTCAAACAACTTCTCCAGCCTGCACTGTGTGCAAAGACAAAGACCAGAACAACAACTTTTTTTTTACAAGAACACAAAAGAACCAGCCCCCACTTTACCAGATATATGACTAGTTATTTGTTAGTAATTATGAAAATAAACAATATTTACACATGGATTTAAAGATTTCAAAAAACAAGTGACTTACAATCTGTTGCATGACATCAGGTGAAACATTAGATGTTGTTTAAGAAAACTATCTTTGATATTTGCACTGTGAGTTGTACTAATTATTAAGCATATATTTTCATATATCTGCAAATATTTCAATAAACATGCACTTTTAGAGGAATTTCTTGTCATGTGAAAGTTTGTGTTTGGTTAACAAAAAATTTCTAACAATATATATCAAGGCTGTACAGTTTCCAATATATGAGATTTTGTTTGTGAAAGTTCAGCAAAAAATATAAATTGGGGTTTGAGTTCATTATACTATATATATTATTTATAAAAAGACTGAGTCCTCTGACTATTATCCATATAAAGAATACTTCTTACTGATAACAGTTACTTGTACAGTTTTAATAGAGTTTAGTACCCTTCACAATATTTTTAATTTTATTTTTCATATAATGGACAGGAATGCAAGCTGTGTGTAGGTTGCTAGTGGTGTGACATTCTACACAACATAGGTGTTAATGAGTTAACACTCTTTTAAAAATAACACTAATCATCACATAGGACAAGACCTTGTGCTACAGTTTGTACTGATAAATTTCATAACATCCGTAATATTACTCATGGAATCAAGGAGAGGTTGTAGACTAAAAATATATTCCCTTTGCCTGAATCTTCACCACTGTGATTTACAAGCAAGCAGGCTGTGGAGACACAAGTAATCAGTAATCTGATTACATCACCACAAAGAAACACAACGTTTACAGTGGCAGGTCCTGAAACACAATTAGTCAGACTGTGGATGATCAGCTCTGACAAGAAAATGACCTTGCATTTCACAAGCCACGTCTACAAGTTAAAGAAAAGAAAAACACAGCAGCAAATGTTCTGCCGCCAAAAGTAGTTGCAGTACTGCCTTGCTTTTGGAGGTAGAATGTTTGCTGGTGTTTTTTTTTCTTTTCTTTCTGTTTTACCATGTTTTGTGTCAGTCCAACAGGATATTTTTTAACGTTCATTTTCTGAAGGATATGAAGTCTGAAACTCAAATATATGTCATTTATTTAGTTACTTCAGTCTTTAGTAATTTGCTAGAAAACCACACATTTTATGTGGAACAGACCAAAACATGAGGAAAAATCTAGACAGTCTGCAAAAAATCTGGACAGTTGACATGTAGTCTCATGCAGCAGACAGCTATCAGAGTCCATTCACCAGTACAAAGCATGATGTCTCAGCATTCCCAGACTCATTTACCCTAGGCAGATTTCCAACTTTGTTCCCCAGATGAAAAATTCTGAGAAAAGTTTAAAGGTGTACCTGTAATTCCTATACTGTTCTGAGGTGGGAACTGCAATCCAGAAAAAGATATGACAACTACCTTCTTTCAACAGAGTGCAGACAATGTTGCATGTTGATGTCACACAGCTAATTAGAAACATAATGCCCAAGTATTTAGTAAGTGGACAAATGGGTACTTGGAACAGAATTGCTGTTTGGATGAATTTAAATATTTCCAGACTCCTTTCAATCTGAACTTCTGAAACTAATTTCAAACCTCTGAACAGTGCAGGCAATGTCTTAAAAGTCGTTAAGAACTAGGAAAGCAAGTTGACAATATGGGATATTATAGTACTTCTCAACAGCTTGAGCAAAAAAAAAAAGAGACTATCCCATTCTTGAAATATTAAAACATCCAACTGTATCATTCTTGCAGGGAAGTAGTCGTCCATGAAAGTGCACACAACAGCCCCCCCCCCCACACACACACACAAGTGAGTCTGCTCATAACGATGTGCAGCACAGATGGACAGGACTTCTTGTACTGCTTTTGTGAAGGCTGACAAGTTATAAAGGGGTATGGGGCTTGCTGCTCACTTGAATATTCTCAGAATTAAATATTTGTTTGTTTTGATCCAGTTCAATGAAATGGGTGTATGACTACAAATTGGCTAACCCTACAAAATTACTAGATTCTCACGCACTTCCATATTAATGACTTAAAGAACAGGAAAAAAGTGGTACAACATTTGCTTTTTCTGTTCTTTTAAAGTTGAATCATTAACACAGAAGTGTGGCTAAACATAATTAAACTGTTCAGCTGGGAGGATAAAGTCATTTCACAGGATTAGCCCTGTTGTCTAGTTTATAAATTCCAACCAGATAGTTGAGAAGTGATACAATGGGGGAGGTTTGGCACCCCTAGCCCTCCCAGTAAATCCATCAATGGTGTAGGGATGCAATTGCGGTGTGATTCATGCAAGAGAGACTGAACAGTGATCCATGTACTTACATATATAGCTAACTACTGTTTCTGTGGCCATTTTCGCCTGACTGTGCTATAATAAATGTTGTGTCTTTCGGCTTTTCCCTGTTAGGGGTCACCACAGCGGAACTCCGGTCTGCTAATGATTGGCAGTAGATTTTTACGTGCCGAGTTGCCAGCTCTGACGCACAACCTTTTACGAAGGTACACCCATTCACGCATGTCTCCACACAAAAGACGCTCTAGCTGAGAATCGAACAGGACAACATCATACTGTGAGGCGACAATGCTACCACAGCACCACCACCGCAGTGACTTATTTATATAAATTGTACATATTGATAAGTTGTGCACAGAATAGTAATCTACCTTTTTGTACCAACAATTCTTTTTGAATATATCAAAATGACATATGATATGATCTTTTTTTCCACAATGTGAATGTCTGCCAAATATATTTATTAAATCAAAGTATGTACTAATCTTTATATGTTTAAAGTAAATAGCTAATATGTTGTAGTAATGAAACTATCAAAAAAGCAGTAAGGACTGTGAAGGCTGCCAGCCTAGCCAGATAGAAATGTGCAGATAATTCTATCATTTGTAAATATGAATGTTGAACTACAGACGTGTTTTCTTAAATGAAAGAATATGCTGTGAACTGTGAACTTAAAACAATGTAACAACATTGCCCTCTGCTGTAAAGAAAGCTAAGACAAGCATTTCTTGTTTTCCTTTGAAATTCAAATTATTTCATGACTGTCTTTGATGTTTACAATTTGACTCTGGCCGGGCTAGATGAAAGCATCCTGCCTATTGTTTTAACTTAAGGAATAATTACTAAAGTTTACATGTGGAATGTCTTTTATTGATGTAGTTTCCTACAGCTGCACGATAACAAAATAATGTAGTATTTGTCAGCCCTGGAACACCAGGAAAGTGAAAGAATGATGTAATGTTTATCAGAACTGCAATTTCAATTTAAACAGAGAGAATCAGAAGGCATTACGCATTTTTGTCTTGATCATCCAACTCACAGCACTGTCTTGCTCATATGTAAGTTATCTTAGATTTGTGTTTTCTTTTAGAAATAGCTAGGAACTTGAAATATTAGACTAAGTGTTTTTCTGTGATGTTAGAACTGTACTACTGATTTATTTTAAGTATTTCTGTGTGATCTCTGAACTCTTGACTAGCCCTGTGTAGTAGAAAGTATTGTCTTGTGGTTTTAATTATTTATTATTAAATATTTTAAAACCTTTTAACTGTGGCTGGTTTGTGTAGAGATAATTTAAGCTCTTTAGTTTGGCGGCCGTGGTGGTACAGTGGTTAGCATTGCAGCCTCACAGTAAGAGGCTCTCCAGTTTGATCCTCGGCTGGGGTGCCTTCTGTGTGGAGTCTGCATGTCCTCCCTGTGGTCACATGGGTTTTCTCCAGGTGCTCTGGTTTCCTCCCACATCCCAAAGACTTGCTGTAGGTGGATTGGACACTCTACATTGGCCCTAGGTGTAAGTGCATGCATGTGCGTGCCTTCTGTGGAAGGTTAGGTGCCGGGCTGGCAACTCAACACCATAAAACT
The DNA here is from genome assembly GCF_019279795.1 of Protopterus annectens. Lineage (NCBI taxonomy): Eukaryota > Metazoa > Chordata > Ceratodontiformes > Protopteridae > Protopterus > Protopterus annectens. The sequence goes on from NC_056725.1 coordinate 560,814,161, forward strand.
CCACTGCCAATCCTGAGCGGGCAGATGATCTGCTGTGGCAACCCCTAACTGGGAAAAGCCAAAAGAAGAGTACTTGTATGCCTTTTGTGAAATTGTATAAAGCCACTCCTATAGCTTTAGCCCTGGGTTATACTACCAATTGGATACTAATATTGTACAGTAATACTTGGACACCCTTTTAAGGGCCTTTGAGTAGCTGATAATTATTAGTGGGTGGTGGCAGCTGGTACT
>NC_056725.1:560819391-560866891 GCF_019279795.1 Protopterus annectens
CCTTAGGGTTAGGGTTTGGGTTAAGGTTAGTGCATAGATAGTATTGTATGTAAGGTTTAGTGCAGATTTATAAGGTTTTTGTTGTGCTTGTGTTGTGTGTGCGTTTTTTGGAACAGCAATTTTTTTTTCCCTGGGAAAAGAATTGCTGTTCTGATGTTTCAATGTTATCACATTTCGATCTTCCAAGTTTGAACATCTGGTGTTCAACCTTCTGGAAGTTCGATAATGTAATAGGAACTCCCCCAGTGCAGCCACCTGTAGAATGATTATCCTAAGACAAAGTTAACTATATAATGTTAAAAATAAGAAAATAAAGGGGATTTATGAAGTATTCTTAACAATTAAGCATATGCAATTTCACTGATATTCTGAAGATGTGTATGTGTTTATAGACAGACAGAATTAGATTGTTTTTGCTTACATGTAAACAATAATGGCTTCCCTTACTTTTCTTATTGAAATTGGCCATTTTTATGAAATACATCCATCAGACTTCTGAATTTGTCAGCTTGGCTTAATAATTTGACCGGATTCAGTCAGATGACTGGGATCATGGTAAGGGGGCTTTTCCCCTTACCCTTAAGTACAAAATGTCCCTGTAGTTGACTGTAATATACAGCAAGGTTGCAAGCAGCAAGCCAACAGCATGAGTATATGAGAATGTAAAGATGGGGTATCTGAAGAGAAATTTGTCAACGTTTTCATGCACTTTGTTCATCTGGGAAATATGTACTTAAGTATATGTCCTGGATGATGTGGTGAAGTAGTTCTTTTCACCGAATGCAGTTTTGTCAAATCTGAATTTGACAAAATAACTAGAAACTCAACAGGAATCAGTTAGATGGTACTGATAACTTTGATGTTTTTTTTCTTTCTACCCCATGGTACAGCAACCCTAGAGTTGATTTTAATAGGTATCGAAGCACTGGGCATAGCTGGTGCAGGGGCAGTAGGGGAAGAGAGGCAAGTGTCAGCTCACCCATCATGAGGGGAAGGAGAGGCTGCAGGTTGGTTTAAAGGAAAGAACTGCATGATGTTGCTTACATTATGCAGTGTGCCTCTTACTTTAGGTTGATCTACAAGAAGGACCAGGATGACCTAATGTGCATTATACAGCATGCTATTTACTGGCTGTTGCATGTAAGGCTGCAGATTGGTATACATAAAGGACTTGGATGACTGCATTTGCATTATACAGTGTGCCACTTACTATTAATTATGTGTCACACTGCAGATTACTCTACAGGAAGAACATGGATGAACCTGCTTGCATTATGCAATGCAACAATTGTTGGCGATTGCATATGTGGAAACATGCATGAGACACCTTTGAGCCAAGTTACTATAGACATCATCTTGGACATGGGGAGGGAAGTTAAGTGCATAAACAATGAAAAAAGCCTCACCTCTACAGCAGATAATTGCATTACACTTGAAACTCAACTTTTGTCTCAGTGGAGAATGAATAGGCCAGTGGGAGAAATGAATGGATCAGTAGCAGAAATGAAAGGGAGGTTTGGTGGTCATTGCATACGTGGGGTTCTAAAAAATTAATAAAGAATATAAGTAATAGGGCATCCAAGGCAGTGCTTGGGGTGTGCGTGTGTGTGTGTGTGTGTGTGTGTGTGTGTGTGTGTGTGTGTGTGTGTGTGAGTGTGTGTGTGGATGGATGCTGGAGCCCTACACAGAAAAATAGTTTAATCTTATACTTTACTGAAATGACATTAATTTGCATCTACTCCATCTGTCTGCAAAAGTTTTCTTTGACCAAACAACTTAGAGTTTTATAAAAGTAGAAAAATAGCATTTTAAGGAGAGTTCTCCACTACAGTTTTAGCAGAATAGTGGACAGTCCTGGGGTAAATTTTCTGTTTCCTATCTATAGATCTATGTTGTGCTTGAAGATGGACAAGCAAGATCTTTGTTTTATATGGATGGTGAGTATGCTCCATAGCAGTGGTATCCTCCTTGAAATATACCTGCCCCTACAAACCATTCTTTTGATGTTGCAGAGGAAGTTTAGATTTCTAGAACAAGTGTGATACCATTTGAATTGCTGATGTGCAGTAAATCCATCATTAGTGGGTCAGAGGATGCCTTGTATGTCAGGCACAGGTCACCTCTTAGCAGTCTAAAGGATACTGAATACAGTGACAAGGTTTTGATTCAGTCCATGTAGGATATGTTGTTTAGGCCTTGCATTCTTTTAGTAAGGTATTTCTGTGGATGTTCCAATTGTTGCATGTGTTTGGACAGATACTTGGCAAATGGGCATTATATTCAATAACTGGCCTAATGAGGATTGAGCAAATAGGAAGAATGACATCTCTAGATCTAGACACAGACCCTTTGTTTATACGCTGCGCAGTATAGAAGGACTTTTCTTGCAATATTAGATGCATGTTAGTCAAAAGTTAGGTCACTGTCCATACAAGTTCCTAAATCCCAAATAAATGGGTCAGCTCTTAGGGGTATATTGTCAATGTGGTAGTTCCCTGGGGTACATGACTTCTCAAAGGATACAATAATCCATTTTTGGCATTTAGTTTCAGACCATAATTTTGACACCAGTTATTTAATCAAGACAAACCTTCCTGCAGGATAACTAATTCATTTGGGGATTCAATGAATGCTCCTAGCTTGCAGTCATAGGTTCATAGGTAGGTAGTAGGCTATTGGCCCTAGGGCCTATATAAGCCTAGCCAATCAGTACCCTGGCTTTTGCCACTCAAGAAAATTATTTTCCTGTGCCCCTGTCAAGCAGAGCCACAGATGTGATCCCTGGGGAGAATTTCCTATCTCCCATCCAATCACCAAGATTTTTGTTGAAGAGTGCTAATGAGGAGCTTTGTTTGATATAGATAGATAGTTTGTTCCAGAGTATGGGAAGTCTCTTGGACAGAAATCTATCCCTCCAGTATGTTCTGTTTATTGTGGTGACAAGGTTTAGGTCCCTAGAGCTTGTAGCTCAGAGGGATTGGGATTTCTTTAAGTGGAGCATGTCCAACAACCGCTCTGGGTTTGACATAGCTTTGTATGTTAGGCAGAGATTGCCTTTGAGTAGGTGATATGTGACAGAGTAAAGCTGGAGTTTTTTGAGATGGTCTGCGTAGGGCATCTGTTTGAGGCCAGTAATCCTCTTTGTGAGGTATTTCCGCGGCCTTTCCAGTTGTTGTAGATGTCTGGTGAGGCACATACCAAAAGGGGTGTTGTACGCTATAATGGGTCTAATGAGTGATGAGTAGAGGGGAACAATTACCTCTTTTTTCCTGGATGAGAAACCTTTTGTGATGAGGTATGCTACATAGAAGGATTTCCTGACTACTGTGGTGATGTGATTATCAAAGGCGAGACTACTGTCCACCTGTGTCCCAAGGTCTGTTATCATACTTTCGGTGTTAAGTAGACTACCGTCTGTGTGGTAGTTCATGGGTACAGAGTTTTTATCAAAAGGGATGACAATGCACTTTTTGGCATTGAGCTTGAGGCCATGGCTTTGACACCAGGCATCTGTCTCAGTGAGGCCCTTTTGTAGGATGTCCACATCGTTAGGAGTTTTGATTATGGCTCCTAGTTTGCAGTCATCTGCGAACTTAGTCAGCCAGAGTGCTTTGGTATTGGCTTTTACTTCACAAAAGTTGATGCAAATCTGGAAAGGTCACAGCACAGAAGTCTGGGAGACTTCTCTGGTGACTGGTCTTTTTTGTAGAGGTAACGTTCCTATTTTGATTATCTGTGTGTTATCTGTGAGCCAGTTTGTAATCCAGTGGGTGATATCTCATCAGGTGTCACCATTCCAGAGTTAAGGAAGTGACAGCATAGCCTTCTCCCCGCATCATATCTAAAATCTTATTTATGTAGCCTAATCTCAGTCCCTGTTCTTCTGTACCTACAACATAGTATGGTCTGACCAACTTTGGCAAAGGTCTACATTTAAATTATTGGTAGCATCTTAGGTACATTTCATACCTGAATGTGTAAATAATTAATGTTTTACTATAAATATTCGATGGGTATGATGTGATATTTTATGCAAGTAAGAAATGTAGTTTTGCAGGCATTTTACTGTGACAGTCTGATATGTTGCCTAGCACTTGGTTTCATTTTAAGGGTGGTGTATGACTATTTTTCAGGATATGGAATGTAGTACATGCCCAGAATATATCTGTACGCAGCTGCCATTTTATCAGATGTAAAAATCATCCATACTGCCATAAAAAATGCTGCCACCAAAACTCTTTCCATTCTTCATGACAAGCAGTTCCAATGTCAGCACTAAACTGCTTTTAAGTTCTTAGGGGTTATATACTTTTATTTATTTATTTATTTATTTATTTGTTTGTTTATTTCCTTGTTTACTAGGATAGCTCAGCTTAGCCTAGTGAAAGGTCCCTCTTCAGAGGTAAGGAAAAGTTCCATGAAACAAGTATCACAATAATACAATGAAATGAGTGAATTAGTACAATAATGCAATGTATTGAGAAGAGTGTACATTGCATAGTAATGTATATGAAAAACACACCTTATAATTTATATAGGAAACACATTTTTACAATAACATTGTAATAGTGTATATAATACAGTGAATAACAGTATTATAGTTAAATTAGTTGTTAAAGATCATAAAAATTAATAGTAAAGTTATTGATAGAAGAATAGAGGAGTCATAGTGTTGGAACAGGACTCAGTGTTACAGGACTGAGGTAAAGATTTTAGTGTGTAAATTGATAGGGTTTGTAGAATGTTAGTTAAAATCTGATTTTTTTAATATAAGTGTTTGGAAATCTAGAAGGTGGAATTATAATATTCATTGTTTAGTTGTGAAATGGGAGAAACTGGTTTTATTAATATTCCTGGTTTTATTGCTGTTTTATTGTCTTTGTACTGTTTTCATATTTGATTCCCAGTGGGAGACTGTTACATAAATTAACTCTATAGATTGAATATATTAAGTATTTTCGTTCTAATATAAAGCAAGCTCAATAAAAACATGTCCTGCGCATGTTGTTATGCCCTGATTTAGAAAAAAAAACAAAAAACAAAAAAAAAACTACAGTCTTAGGAGCATTTGTATCTACTTGTCCAAGTATAGTCCTATGAAAATTTTACTAAACAATGTCAGCACAGGCCAGGTATGGCATTTTGCCTGTACACCAAATATGAGGTTTTACATGTATTCCATAGTAATTATTATACTTTGTTTGCATTATGTGTACATATGACCTTCTTCATAACAGAGAATGCATTATATGTCCAAAATGTATCTGTCTTGACTGTGCATTCTAATAGAAATAAAAATTATTTGCATTATCTGTGCTGTTTGTATTACCTGAGCAATACCAATATTGTGCATTTCCTTAGAAAAAAGAAACTTTTTCTCACTAAAAAATACCACAACCAAAACATCTTTCTTTGATCATAGTAATATTGTGGGGTCAATGTCAGTTCTGATTTGCATGGTAGTCTTAGATGCACTTTCTGTTGGGTCTGTATTAGAACATCGAAGTTTCAAAACTTTGAAAGTTCTAATATCGAACCCTGTTCAGTGAAAGCTGAAAATATCGAAGCAACAGAAAACCGAATTTATTCCTAGGGAAAGAATTTGGTTGTCCGTTTCTGTTGCATCCTTATTTTCAGTGCTGTGGTGGAAAGTTACGGGTCGGGTTCAGGTACGTGTGCGATTGAGTGCGGGTTAGGGTAGTTAGGGTTAGGGTGCAGGTTAGGTATGTGTGTGATTGTGTGGACATAAGGGTTAGGCCGGGTTAGGGTTAGGGTGCGGGTGAGGTGAGTATGTGATAGTGATAGACCTTAGGGTTAGGGTTTGGGTTAAGGTAAGTGGATAGTTAGTGGGGTGTGTATAGTTTAGTGTAGGGTTAGGTGTAAGATTTTAGGTGTATGTTTGTGAATTGCTGTTTTTTTTAGTGTGCTTGTGTTGTGTGTATGTGTTTTGGAACAGCAAATTTTTTCCCTAGGAAAAAAAATTGCTGTTTTGTATGTTCGATGTTTTCAGCTTTTGCTGAATAGGGTTTGATATTAGAACATTCGAAATATGCAATAGTGACAGACCTTAGGGTTAGGGTTTGGGTTAAGGTAAGTGGATAGTTAGTGGTATGTGTATAGTTTAGTGTAGGGTTAGGTGTAAGATTTTAGGTGTATGTTTGTGAATTGCTGTTTTTTTTAGTGTGCTTGTGTTGTGTGTATGTGTTTTGGAACAGCAAATTTTTTCCCTAGGAAAAAAATTGCTGTTTTGTATGTTCGATGTTTTCAGCTTTTGCTGAATAGGGTTCGATATTAGAACATTCAAAGTTTTGAAACTTTGATGTTCTAATATAGAACCCCTTTCTGTCATGTGTGCAGGTGTAATTCCCTGAATATTTTACTGACAACTGTCTATAGAAGGATGAGAGATTGTCTTTCTGTGTGATAGCAAATTAATGTTTGCAGATATTTTGCAATGATAGTATGGCAGGCTGCAGTATACTGCAATTAGTTAGCATACGATATATTTTCAGAACTGACAATGTAGTAGATGTTGAAAATAAATAATGAGTTGCCATTACATCATAAATATAAAACCATCACTTTTCTTCTCAACAAGAAAAAAATATTTTCAAAGATTTATGATCACAATTTCTCAGATTTAGTGATACACATTACATGGAGATAAAGTTTTATTTAAGTCATTGTAATTAAATGACCAAGTGCATATAGTAACTAAGTGTTACAAAGTATTTATTTTTAGAAATTAGTACAGAATTTTAAACAAAAAGGAAATATGGTCTTACACTGTTAATACCACAAATAGGCTTAGAATCATAGTATTATGTTCTTATGCCATCATGACTTAAAAGAAAAAAAAAACTTTTTTTCTGTGAAGAAGTGACAAAGATTTCATAAGTGTAAACAGATATGCACACATTTCAGATGGTGCTGTTTGCTCATCATTAATGCAAAGATAAGCACTTATAATTTGCTATATAAGGCTGCATATCCAAGTATCTTATCCTAAAAATGTTAGAAGATAATATTGAAAATATAGAATAATTAAAGTTGTAGGTAGTCAAATTAAGTTTGGGAAATTGACAAACTTCAAAATCTGCAAGTCGTTCATTTAAAAATAGAACTATGGTTATATCATAAGAGTAATGCACATAAAAGCTATTGAAAACATCATTGTATGAAACTGTTTTGGTAAAAGGTCTAGGAGGAATACATGTATATATTTCTACAAAAAAGGTGGCAATTTTGTAATGTTATTTCATAAGAAACAATACTGGATATCATTTTTTATTACCAATAACATTTATTGCAACCATACAGCAGGGTTATTCTTCATATGTGAAGTAGCAAGTATTTGCACAAGTAAAAGAATGATTAAAAGATATGTAAAGGCTGTGTCACAGTTGTTTTGTATGAGCCTAGTTGATTTAATAAGGTCATTTCTTGAATAGATTTAAAGGACCTGAAGATTAAAATAGTTCTGGGGGATTGGCAGCTTTGGTTGAGAAGTAGGAGACTGCATTGGGATTACTGAAGAAAGAGAGGTCAAGAGCTGGAGTGGAAAGTTTGTGTAGAATATTAATTAAGAGTAACCCACTGAGTAAGAATTGGCAATCTCTTGATTGTGTCTAGATTGTTTGTTGTAAGGATAATGCACTAGGTGTGTCATACAATCTTTAGAGTAGTACCTTTGAACATTACAATATCCTGCTAAAATAATACTGTTTCCATGTACCTGTTTTATGATTAAATTTATAATCTCCTAACAGTTTCAGTGGAGGAAGTTGGGGGATTATAGAAAACATCAGTGATATGTTTTAAGTGATCTGAAATGACACATAAACAAATAGTCCAACTTGAAAGACCAGATAAGTTTAGCAATGGTTTGCCAAACCTCAAGTAATAGCATACCATTCCCAGTTTATGGTCTATGTCTAAACTATGAAGAAAGTTAGTGTAATGATGTATTTTTAGTTGTAAGAATATCTATTGGTGGCAATGATGTATAGGTGATGGACTTGTATCCATTATTCCAACTGAGGAAACTTGTTTTGAAGACTTATATTATAGATAAGTCTTGATGTCTGCATAGTGAACATGAGGAACTGGGGATATGTTCTGCTTCTCCAGCTGGTATAATAATTACATAGAAAAATATGAATGCTTTCAGTTGTTTACCTTATTGAGAGTGAGATAGTAAAGGTAATGTTCCTTCACTACGTAAGAGATACAAATTAAACAGCATGATTTGCATATTTTAGCAATTAAGTGTGGATTTATTGTAGAAGGAATAAGCTGGTATGAGACTTGAAAGGAAAAGTGGTAATCATATCATACATATTACAATCACCTTTCCAGAAACTGAATCAGATATTGTAGATCTACGATGTTGTTCTAAGTAGCTGATAAAAGGCTTAAAGATAAAATAACATTTGTGTACAATTGTGCATTTATGATTGGTAAAGATATATTGGCATGTAAGATCTAGTTAAATGTTGGTTACAGAGGCTGATTTACTTCTTTGCATTTGTGTGGGTATATGAGATCATGGAGCCTGAATAACTGGTTTGGCAGAGGTTTAGGGCCCACCCTAAATGGCACATTATAAGCTTTAAGCATATACTTTGGACAAAAAAATAAACCAATAAGGGAGATATAAGAGCCTTTATATCATTTACACATATCTCTCTTTGCATGAGCAAAAATACTTAGATGTATGCAAGCCAGTGTTATGTATACAATATTTTCACAGGTTCATAGGTGTATACTAGGCTAATGGCCACTAGGGCCTTTGTAAGACTAGCTTTGCAACCCAAATGTGACCCACAAATTTGATTTATATAGGTGGTGATTTACTGACTACCTCTGTCCATAAGAGACATAAGAGCCAGACCAGGGGTGAATTTCCGATTACCCATTCACTGGTCCAAGTTGTGCTTAAAAAGGGATGGGGAGGAACTCTGCTTCACATGAATAGAGAGCCAGTTCCAAAGAATTGGAACTCTCTGAGGAACATATCTGTCTCTCCAACGTGTCCTATTTATTTTGCAAGCAAAATTTAATCTAGTCAGTTTAATGCTGTTTATTTTACAGATGTGCAAAAGGTTCATCAAAACAGGGTCCAGGGATGCCCTGTATGCTAGACAAAAATCATCTTTCAGATGTCTGTATGACACTGAATAAAGAGACAGGGCTTTGAGGTGATCAGCATAGGGCATTCTGTTTACTCTCTGTGGACATTCCAGTTGCTACATATGTCTGGTCGGGTACATACTGAAGGGGGACATTATACCCTATGATGAGTCTGATGAGGGCTGCGTACAGTGGTATGATGACCCCTATTGACCTAGATGCTATGCTCTTGCTAATAAGTTGAGCAACTTAGAAAGATATTCTTACTACCTTGGATGCATGCTGGTCAAAGGCTAGGTTACAAACTACATGAGTTCCGAGATCCCCGATTAGTGAATCAACTTTTTAAAGGTGTTTTCTTGATGATGTAGTTACCTGGGGTGGCAGACTTCCCAAAAGGTACTATAATGCATGGGAGTTTTTGTAGGTTTTAAAATCACTCTTTGGCTGTGAGTACTTTAACTTTTCTAACACAAAATATGAGTAGATGACAGCAGGCTGCCATGCAAAGTAAAGCAGGGAGCTGATGGGTGAGTAGGATGTGAGGAAACTGAACAATAAATTGAAACAAGTTCAACAAAATAAGGTCAACAATAAAGAATACTGTAGCCATGAACTATCTGTAAACATTATCAAATGTAGGTGAGCAACCAATCTCTCTGATATATAAACGATATAGGGAAAGTAGCTCTTGGTCTCTGTAATGTTCACATTAAGAAGTGTTTGTATTTTTATAGCTGTTTTTATAGCTGGCTATTTCTGTTTCTATGCTCAAAGTATTCAGTTAATAAATGTCAGATGTGTAGAAATAATAGAGTTCCCTCTCTATCTTGTTTGCATTTTATATAATAACTACTGACATGGTGGATGTTTTTACAACCAAAATGCTTGACTATTAAGGTGAGAGCAGTGTCAGATGGTAGAGGAACTACAGCTCTGTCTAGTGTGTAAACTCAAGAATTACTTGTATTTCATAAATCAGAACTATTGGAAATTGGGCTGTTTTCACAAGCAAGAGGCTAGATTATTAACACCAGCTTTATAGAAGGAATGAATTTCTCTGTGAAGATTTATGCTGTGCAGAAGATGTATATAGGTTACTGCTTGATGAAAATAGAACCACAGGACATTTCTGTTCTCAGAGATATTCAGTAGTTTCCACAAACTTAAAGTTAGTTACACTTCAGCTTCAGTTCTATATACATATCTTAAACAGAGGTAGTGACATTTTTGTTAAGCTTCTTCTTTCGGCTTTTCCCAGTTAGGGGTCGCCACAGCGGATCACCTGCCTGCTCATTATTGGCAGTGGAATTTTATGGTGTTGACTTGCCAGCCTGGCACCCAACCTTCCACAGAAGGCACACACACTCACACCTAGGGCCAATTTTAGAGTGTCCAATCCACCTACAGCATGTCTTTGGGATGTGGGAGGAAACTGGAGCACCCGGCGGAAACGCACGTGACCACAGGGAGGACATGCAGACTCCGCACAGAAGGCACCCCTGCCGAGGATCGAACCATAGAACCTCTTGCTGTGAGGTGGCAACGCTACCTGCTGCACCACCATGGCCACCCGACATCTTTGCTAAGCTAATAGCTGGTAAATGTAACTGTTTTGTTTTCATAACTAATGCCTTTTCTTATGGCGAGGGTTATACTCAAAGTCAGCTCTTTCCATTTATTAATAGGATGTTAAGAATGCTCCATTTACTTGCTGCAATAAAATAAGTAGTGAAAACCTGAAAATAAAAAAAGGTATGAATGAAGGTGTACTTGGGCACATTCTTGACTATTTAGGAGCCAAAAAATGATGTACTCAAATACTAAATTTAGAGCATAAATGGCACTTCTATTTCTACTTAACAAATGATTTGTTGAGAAATGCATATCCTCAATTTTGTATTTCTTAACTATAACTTTAGTTTGCAAAAAATAACACTAGTATGGATGTTAATGTTCTAAAAGTACATAAAACATTTAAAATACCAAACCTTGAAAGATTTGAAGAGGAGCAAACTATCCTGTTTCGATTCTTTAACCTTCCTACTATTCCTAGGCATACATTGTTGGGATAGTTTTAGCGCTAGGGAATGGATTTTCTAAGGACCTCTGTAGGTTTGGGGTAAGGGGCAGGGCAGGGTTAGGATCAACACAGATTAGTAAGGCAAGATGGGGCAAGGCACTGTGTGAAGCATGTACAATGATTATGCTTCAGAGCTACAAGGTGATATAAACAAATATTAAACCAAATTTTTCTTTTCTGTTTACTAGTGGAGACAGGCAGTGTTATGGCCATTCCTTACATTTTTCTGCATTATATCTGAAAACTCTGGTTGAGGAAGCTCCATTCTTATCAGAAAATAAACAAAACTAAGAGTTTGTCATGTAAAGTTGATTACCTGTGCAGGTATTAGTGTCTTGACTCACACTCTGTGTTACCAGTTTACTTGCTGTATTGACTCCCTTAAGTATTCCTGTCAATGTTTTGTGATTCATAGTAAACAAAGAAAATAATTCAACCTTAAATCCTATCATACTCCACCTCAGACATCAGAACAGATATGGGAAAGCATTCATTGCCATGTTTGCTGTAGCACAAGTTGTGCTTCTCAGATAATTATGCTACTCCAAATTAATGATATCCATAATTATGCAGAATCTGCATGGCATTGAAACACATTATCGCATACTTGGAATAGCTACAAATTAGTCAGATGAGCAGTTTAAACAACTTCTCAGTTATGATCCCTAATAACTTGCACAGGTAAGTAATTCTGGTACCTACATTATAACACACAGGTATACCCTCATCTCAGATACACATATACATATAGGCATACATATGTGCACAAATAATGATGCACACAGGTACACAGGTACACAATCACACACACACACACACACACACACACACACACACACACACACACACACACACACACACACACACACACACACACACACACACACACGTATGCTCACACAGACATGCACACATGTAGTGTCAGCATACTGTGCATCCATGATCTCATCCATACCACCCATAATTCATTGCATGAAGTGGGAATCAAATAAACACAGACACATACACAAATGACACGTAATTGAATACATACATAGGTTCATAGGTTCATAGGTAGGTACTAGGCTATTGGCCTAAGGGTCTACGTAAGCCTAGCCAACAAGGTTCCCTGGCTTACGCCACCCAAGAAAGTTATTTTCCTGTGTCACTGTTGAGCAGAGACACAGAAGTGATACCCAGGGTGTATTTCCTATTTCCCATCCACAATCAAGATTTTTCTTGAAGAGTGCTAATGAAGAACTTTGCTTGACATAGATGGGTAGCCTGTTTCAGAGTATGGGAAGTCTCTGGGACAGGAATCTATCCCTCCAGCATGTCCTGTTTATTGCGGTGACAAGGTTTAGGTCCCTAGAGCATGTGGCTTGGAGGGATTGGGATTTCTTTAGGTGTAGCATGTCCAACAGCTCTGGATTTGACATAGCTTTATATGTTAGGCAGAGATCACCTCAGAGTAGGTGATATGCTATGGAGTAAAGCTGGAGTTTTTTGAGGTGGTCAGTGTAGGGCATTTGTTTGAGGCCAGTAATCCTCTTTGTGATGTACTTCTGTGGCCTTTCCAGCTGCTGCAGATGTCGTGTGAGGTACATTTCAAAAGGGGCATTGTACTCTATAATGGGTCTAATGAGTGTCGAGTAGAGGGGAACAATGACCTCTTTTTTTCCTGGATGAGAACCCTTTTATGATGAGGTGCGCCATGTAGAAGGACTTCCTGACTACTGTGGTGATGTAACTATCAAAGGAGAGACTACTGTCCACCTGGGTCCCAAGGTCTCTTATCATGCATTCGGTGTTAAGTAGATTGCTGCCTATGTGGTAGTTCATGGGTACAGAGTTTTTACCAAAGGGGATGACACTTCACTTTTTGGCATTGAGCTTGAAGCCATGGCTCTAACACCAGGCATCTGTCTCAGCGAGGCCCTTCTGTAGAATGTTCACATCATTTGGGTACTTGACTATGGCTCCTAGTTTGCAGTCATCTGCAAATTTCATTAGCCAGAGGCCTTCTGTGTTAGCCTGTACTTCAGAGAAGTAGATACCAAACAGGAGAGGTCCCAGGACAGAACCCTGTGGTACTCCACTTGTCACTGCTTTGAGGTCAGATTTGGAGTCTGCAACTTTTACAGTGTGGGTTCTGTCAGTGAGCCAGTTGGAAACCCATCTTGTGATGTAGGGATTTATACCTAGCTGTGACATGCTGTCACAATAAACTCTCAAGCACATACAATCACACTGACAACTTACGCATTTTTCCGGTATCTACATGCAGAAATAAAGGCATACATATTCACATGCATACTCAGATACAGACACACTATATTGCAGCACTTACCTGGATTAGCAATCTTTGAAGGACTGTCAATATCTGCGTTGACGTACATGATCTGTTGTTTCTGTAGAAGTACTGCTTTAAAGCATTTGTGGACAGAATTTTCATTTGGATTAATATAAAACAAGATATGTCTTATTGAATTGAAAACCAGTAGCATAATTATTAAGATTGCAAATATATATATACATATACATATATAAAGAACAAAATTGTTTTTTTTTTCATTCATATCAGCTATGTAGCCTTTCTGCCTTTATGGTCTGTGATTGATTAGAATTGCTTGCTGGCAGTATTGATTTTTGCTCTTTATTAATCACAATGCAACCTGATTGTATTTACAGAGGATTTTAAGATTCTGTTTTTATAAATGGCAATGTATTCCACTTTAACAGTTCTTTGCTGCTAACAGAGAAAATATGGCCTGTAAAAAAATTACTGGATGCCCTAGAAAGATGGAATTAAATAAATATCTGCTACCATTTGTTATTTTTATGTGTTAGATTTATTATTATTTTTGTCTTAACCAAATGAGTTCAACAATTAGGAAGCAGAAGTGGAATCTGGATGACAGCAATGAATTTGAAGAGGAAGGCTAAAGCAGTGTCACATCCATCAGCATTACAGCTACACTGCTATGCAGTAAGACACTCATTGAGTTTTGACAATAGTAAAATAATGCAATAAGCCTGCTATGCTGATTAACGGATAACTATTTTCATTCTGCCACTTCAAAGTATTATTGCTGTGCTTATCCTTGTGATAAGTTACCCAGATCTCCATGGTAAATATGCATAAAACTCACTGCTCTTTGTGAAACAGTATTGTGCTTGCAGATGTACAAGTCAGCACAAAAGTCTAGTAAGAGGGGACAAATAAAATATTTATGTCTCCATTTTGAAGGATATTTACCTGCAATATTCAGGCTAGGTATTAATTCAGTCCAACTGGCAAATATCACAACATACCTTGACATTTGTAGGAAGTAATGTAACCAAGAGAAACAGGATTTCTTCAAGATCTAATATGGCTCAGAATGGCAGCATACTGGAATAAAGTATATCAGTAGATCTGAAGTAGTTTACTTCATTTGATCTTCAACCTGTGGGAATACGGATCCATGATGGATTCGAGTTGGCAAAGATTACAAGCATCAGCTCCGAGCTCCAGACTCCTCCCCTTACCCATAATCCACCTCCCTTGCCTTCCATCCCCAGATCTCATTTGGCATGATTTGCGATAGCATCATGTCTCTGAAGCTCCTGTTAGCAGGGTACTTTTCTGGTATTGTAAGTTACTAATTTCTAGTTTTGTTAGCTGTTTTAGCTTAGCCTAGGTATCCCTTCTCCCCTCCCATCACTTTGGCATCGTGTGTAGACTTTTAGTAGTTGTTAGGTAGTGTGGTTTGTCTCTGTGTACCTCTCCCCCTTTTCTAGTCAGTTTAGTGTGTGGTGAGTGGGTGTGTGTTAAAGTTTCAGTGGAAAGTTTTGTCTTTTCTTTCCTAGGATGGCTGAAAAGCTTATTTTTAAGAGCTGCACAGAGTGTGGCCATAAGCTCTCCCCAGCGGATGACCACACTCTGTGTGTACTGTGTTTAGGTGTGGCCCACCTTAATGTTGACTGTGCCATTTGTGTGGAGTTCAACCCCCGGGGGTTGACAGAAAGGCCAAGTTGGCCATCAAGGGGTTTCTTCCTGCCACTGATCCTCCCTCCTCATCCTAGGCTTCAGTCACAGTGGCTGCCATGGCTGCCTCTCCCGCTTCTTTGCCTCTGGTCTCCTCTCCCTCCCAGGCTGGGACTCAAACTCCCACTTTTAAGCCTGTGGTAGAGGAGCAGGGGAAGGGTAGAGAGCGGGAGGGAGAGTCAAGGTCGAAAGAGAAGTGGAAGAGGTCTCCAGACCTCACATCACCCAGCAAATCTGTTCAGATCCGAGACTCCCCCTGGGTCCAATCTCCAAGGTTCTCCCCAGAGCCAGAGGAGGCACGGTCAGTCTCCTGGACCTCAGCTCCATGACCTACCCGGTTGGAGTCTGTGGCCTCGTCTCGGTCCACCCGGTCTCTCTCGGACATGGGTCTGGATAAGATGATGAGGCGCTTAATCCATATGCAGATCCAGATGGGGTCTTGCCAGCCCCCCCTCAGGAGGGGGTAGCTCCCTTCCTTTTTTTCAGCCTATCACTCCTTCCCTGATCTGACCTTCAGCTTTGGAGTTCTCGGATTCGAGGTTGGCCTTGGTCGGGGCATCGGCACCGACAGTCCTCATGTCTTTGATGCCGGCAGCTGCCTGGAGCATCTCGGATCCAACCAGTTTAGCTCTGAGCCACTCTTGGAGCCGGAGCCTGGGGGTCAGATCCAAGGGAGTGGAACCTTTTCCATCGGCTCCGACGTTGTCGGTCCAGGTTCCCTCTCTCAGAGCTCTGGCCACTATCTGGGGAGTGCTCACAAGCCACCTGTTCCTCTGGGGGAACCATCTGGGGCCCTTCGGGCATGGGCTGTCCCTCTGGTAAGATGACAGGGACTGTAGACAGAGCCGACGGAGTCTGGGTGGAATCCGAGCGGGTGGTCGAGGGTCTTGATCCAACAGAGAGGACCCGTTCTACCACATTGAATGCCAAATCTTGCATCAAATCCATTTTATATATATATATATATATATATTTATATATATATATATATATATAAATGCAGACAATCACACACATCTATCTCTCTCTCTCTCTCTTTATATATGCATATACACATATATATATGTATATGTGTGTGTGTGTGTGTGTGTGTGTGTGTGTGTGTGTGTGTGTGTGTGTGTGTGTGTGTGAGTGTGCATGTGTGTGTGTGTGATGCATGGAGGCATTAGTGTATTTGACTATCTGTATAGTCAACAGCTGCTGTGTTGACACACTTTGATTGATAGAATAGCTGATCAACATTTATGGGAAATTGCTACATTACTGGAGTTGGGTAACATGCCCTGTCCTCTGTATTATGCAATCTCAGGGACTGTATAATTAGCAGAAGATGTGGGGGGTACAGGAGGGCTTGCACCCTACCCCTGCAAGAACATTGTATTAAAGTTGCATGCTTCAAGTTTATATCTCAGAACATGCAGAGTGCCTTGCTAACTTTATATTTTAGATTATTTTGTGTCGCAGTGGTGCAGCAGTAGCATTGTTGCTTCACAGCTTCTCGACTGGGGTGCCTCCTGTGTGGAGTCTGCATGTCCTCTCCACGGTCGAGTGGAGTTCGAAAAACATGCGTGAATGGGCGTGCCTTCGCTGAAGGTTGGGTGTCGGGCTGGCAACTCGGCACCATAAAAATCTACTGCCAATCATTAGCAGACTGGAGTTCTGCTGTGGCGACCCCAAACCGGGAAAAGCTGAAAAGATAAACAAAAAAAAAATTGTGATGTCAACATCTGGGTGTTTTTTTTGTAGTACACCTACACACACACACACACACACACACACACACACACACACACACACAAATGTAAACACATAAGTAAACACATGCGCTTAAACAGAAAAAGGCAGACAGAGACACATATAAACATATGGTCAGGCTAAAAAAACCTGGAATGGTAACCATGTTCATATTTCCAGAGCTTTCAACTTTTGTGCTGATTGTAAACCAATACTGTTATTTCCACCAGGGGGAAAAACTCATTTAACCTATGTTGCCAGATTACTTTTTTTTTATTTTTTAGGAGTAGAAAAGCCATATATTCCTACCATATTTAGAATAACCAAGGATCTGATTAAACCGTCTTATAGACCAGCTGTTTCTGCTGATGGTCCCAAGACCCATCCCTTGGGTATTTTTATAGACAGAACATTAAAGCTGAATTATGGCCAGGAACTCTATTTGTTGAGAGACTCCTGGGACTTTTTGAAGAGGTTGAAACCGAAGAACTGGGACCCTGAGATAGGTTTTTTAACTACTGGTGTTGTGAATTTGTTTAACTTGATACCGAGAAAAGAGAGACTCATTCTTCCTGGATACTTTAATAGAATGTGATTTTTTAGCTGTGGACAGTATTAGAATTTTATTGGATTTAATGGACTTAGTGTTAAATACCAACTTTATTTATTCTGAGGAAGAAATTTTTAAACAGTTCAAAGGAGTGGCAGTGTATCCACTTGTGCTCCCATTATATGCAAATGCAGTATTGCTGGCTTGGGAGAAAAACAGTATTTTTTCATCTGAATATTTTAAGTATATCAGGTGCTATTTTAGGTTTTTAGATTATATTTATTGTATGGACTGGCTCAGATGATAATTTTAATAAGTTTATTGAATGTATCCATAAATCTATACCATTTTATAAATTTGCCTTCACTTTCATTAGGGAAGCCATCAATTATGTGGGCATCCAAGGTTTTGTTTCAAATAAAAAAAAAATTTAGGAAACCAACTTTTTAGCAATTCCTATTTGCATTTTTCTAGTTTGCGTCATTTCATGCTTAAGCAGAACCTCATTTGGGTCAATTTATTAGAGCTGCAAGGATAACCTCAAGTTTTAATGACCTGGAAGAAGAAAGATGTTTATGGAGAGGGGATATCCTGAACCCATGTTACAGGAAATTATTGTTGAGGCAACAAATTATTGGGGTACGAAACTCAGACCACTATTAGGAGGAAATTAGGCTTACATTGACCCTCCACAACCTTTGGGGTATAAAACATACTTTGATAGAGCCTGTGTAGTGGCTTATAATGATTTGTTGGGCAACGTTAAGAGTATTCCAAAAAGCAACTGGAAATTTTTGAAGGTTACTAATGAAATAGGTAAAATGATAGGTAATTAATCAATTTTATTCATAAGACTTTATTCAATTTTAAGAAATTATTCAATGGAAATAGGTGTATGAAGGGCGGAAAGCCCATAATGTGTACAAAAATGTGTTGAGCCTGTAGACAATGTCCCTGTATTTTTGAAGGTGAAACTATAATTTCAAACAATAATTTTAAGTATAAGGTTACTTTTAAGAATGGTAATTGTGAAGCAATAAGTATCATCTATTTGGCTAAATGTTATAGATGCAAAGGGTTTTATGCAGGTAAAACAGACAGGGTGTTGAGAAAAAGGATATATGAATATAACTGTGATATTAGTAAAAAGAATGTTAGTAACTCCCTGGCTAGACATTCAGAAACTTGAAGCAATAGCAATAGAGTTTTATTTGGAATTTTATAAATAGCTGAGAGAGAGAGCCCGGGGGGGATTGGGAATAGTTTCTGTTGTATAAAGACGTAATCTGGCAACTAAGGTTAAATGTGGTTTGCCTCCTGGTGTAAATGACAATATTCATTTAAAACCAGCACTGAAGCTGAAAGCTCTGAAAATATGAACATGGTTACCATTCCTGATTTTTTTTTTTTTACTTGAACGTATGTTTATATGTGTATAACAATGTTCTGGAGATTTTAAGACTAATATTTAAAACACATAAATGTTTATATTAGGTTTTTAGATGCATTGGATTGCCGTTTTAGGTTTTATTAATTAATTACAGGTTATATGTATTCAAATCACACTAAATAGAACATTCTTTATTTTGTATTATTATGAAAGAACTCTGAGCTTGCTTTTATATTTTTGAAATATTTTTAAAGTAATTGATGGATTTTATTATTTTAAAGTTTTATAAGTGGTGTTAAAGTCCCTTTGCAGTTTTGGGAAGTGAAAACTGGGTGTGTACTTCTTTAAAAGTTTAAACAATCAATTTATAGTTTTAAGTTTTTATTAATTAAACTGGAGAAGGTATAAAGGGAGGGGAAACAGTAATCTTGTTATTCTGAAGAAATCGCCAGATAGAGACAAAAGTGCTTAATCCTGTTTCATTTATTGTTTTACTGACTGGTTTATTAAACATGCCTAAATATATTTAAAAACCTTTTCATGTGGATTGTTCTTTTATCTACTCATTCAAATTTTTTGGTTACCAGTTTTGGAGTGGATATTCTCTGTTTTAAAGATTCTTGTTTAAACATTTGGCAAAGGCAAAGAGGAGGAAATGTATAGGAAGTTTCTGGTAGTTTTAGCAACTGATACAATCAGTGCTACTTTGCATAGTAAAGGAAAAGTACTATGTGATAAGGAGAGGTTGAGTAGAAAGTCAACTTGCTGTAAGATTTAAACTTTGCATAGCTTAACAAACTTGCTGCAGGGCAAAGATTATCAGCTTCTTCACAGCAAAAGGATGGAAACTATTGAGGCGTTTATTACTTCAATTTAATAAGATTTTTGAAGTGGAAAGATGGAATGTATAGGCCTATGAATGGAGGTGAAGATAGGGAGTGGGATGAAAAAAGACTAGAATAGAATAAATTCAGAGCTAAATTGTTATGATTAAAATGATTTTGAATGGGAGAATTTATAGCTTGCTAAGAGTGTTATTGACATCTGCCCCCAATTTCCAGAGATTAGATGTAAGAAGCAATTATATGACTCAGTGGGAGTTAGCATTTTTATATTTAAAACCTTTTTTGCACTGATTTCTAAGGGATTGGTAGAGAATGAATATGAGAAGGAGGTTGTTCCATTTTACTTGTTTTCCAGGTTGCGACACAACTCTTGATTAGCTGGAGATCAGCTGCATTTATCCAAGGTTCATGTGATCCTTTTTTATAGCATTAAACAGGAGGGAAGTATAAATACTGAAGATTAAGCAGGAATTGACAATAATGGTGCAGGCTTAATTAGGATGCTTTGAATTTAACAGGTGACTCAGACCCTGCTGATAAGTGTATTTATAAACATGCAAATCTGATCGGTGGAAGTATTTTATAACTGAGTGAGAATAGGTAGCACTTAAGGATTATATCTTACTAGTGGAAGGCTATCAAGCAGTGAACACTAATGTTAGGAGGTAATACATGAAGATCATATATTTCATTTGTGTTGTAGATCATATATTGCGTTTGGGTTGTTTGAGATAGCTAGGTATAGGAGACAGTGATTGCCAGTGAGGTAGTATGACATACTAGGTGCATTAACCAGAAAAGATAGTCTGTGATTTGTCAAGAAGAGAAGAAGTGGCTCCATGACAGGATCTAAGAAGTTTATAATGAGGTCATGGAGGAGGAGAAGAAAACAAAATATGTCATGCCTAAGAAGTGAGGAGCTTGATATTGGAAAAGGATATTGATATAAGTGACACTACAGTGGAGAGAATAACAGAGTATGGTTAATTTAGTAGTAGAGTATCTGTAAGGGTTAATTACAAGTCAGTTTTGGAAAAACTTATCAAAGTCTGAGGAAGAGTCTACCATCTGATAAGGTGTAGTCTAATGTGCAGGAGACATTTCCCACCAATGTTATTATTCGGTCTAGCTTTAAAAAAGCAAGTGAGGTCTGGAACATGGAAGATGAGGGGTTAAAATTGTGGTTTATGCCAGGTTTTATATGTAGAGTTGATTTTGATGCTAATTTGCAGGAGCCTTGCTAGGATTTTGTTTAATTTCTTACTCATACTGCCTTAATGTAAGAGGATGAACTTGAGAACAGTTTAAAGCAACATACCGGTTTTACTATTGTTAAGAGCTGGAGATGAGTGGGACTTGGTTGTGGATACTTGGTGAGGAGACCTATGGGGGTCTGAAATGGTTTCAATATCACTTGATATTAGGTGTCAAAGCTAGAAATGAAGCAGAGGAAAGTTTTGTCTAGCTGTCTGGATGTGCAGAAAAGCAGAAATGTGTGCTTTTTGTGGGAGAGAGAAGGTGGTGAGAAATATTAGGTGTAGGAGAACTAACTGTGGATGCTGCCTTGAAAGTGTGACTATATAAAGGGAGGGTTAGTGTGGCACTGGGAGAAGAAGTGAGGAGACATTTTTAGAAAGGAGTGAGCTTCTGAGGTCTATGAATGAAACTGTGGAGAGGAGAGCAAGTAATATTAGAAACAAAAGGTGATTTATTAGTCATGATACAATAGATGGAATAAATTGTATTTAGTGAAAGTAACTTATATGAACAATTCAGTAAAAAACAGCTGTATTTGTTAGTACAAGGCCTGACAAACTGACAATATACTTTGAGTAGATTAGTAAACGTACATAAAAATAAATAACCAATAAGAACGAAAAAAAAAAAACAAGCAACAAAATTGTTACTTTAAAAACTTAAAAAGAAACAAGTGTTTATAATGAATACAGCAAATATTTGTGGAATGATTGTTTCTTCTGTGTGTTTGGATTATTAATTTTGATGGATTATATATAAGAACATGAAGTGGTTGAGGTCTCAACTCTGATGAAATCCCTTTTGGTATAGTGGGAAGTAAATGTTCAGTTTGTTCGTAAATTGTTACATGTTTATTGAAACTTTTTGGTCTTCTATGAATCAATATGTAATGAGTGGGAATTGATGCAGTATATCAATTTGTTACATAAAAATATGGCATGCAGATGCTGCAAGAAATGGCAAGTTATAGTAAACTATTAGCTTGTTGAGAAGTGTCAGTGGGTGAGAAGACAGTTCCCTCTTATTCAAGTAATGTAAGGTAGGTAAGATGGAAAGCATTAGAGAATAATACAGATTAAAAAATGATGGGGTTGTAGGTGAAGGAACAGTCTTTGTCTCTATTGTTCATCTTAGCAGAAAAATTAGCACAAAGATGCGGACAACTTGCAGTTGTGACTATGTCCTATTACCCCAAAAATTACACTTGCAAGTACCGAGGTCTGGTAGAATAACTAAAATTAAAATAGGGTGTATTGGAAATCATTTCCAATAGTGCAAGCGTTAGTTACCATGTGGATCTTCTGAGTTAGGGTTGAAAACTTTTTCTATGCAAAGAAAGTTTTTACAAAACAAACTTTTAAAAGCTTCTTAGTAACTTGTTGAAAAGAGTCTGTTTCTTATGTCCATTGGGCTATACTAGATATTCTTGAACATCCAAAAAGCATTGTAGAAATAATGCTTTCATTTCAGTAACAACTGTGTTTTTATACAATGATTTGTGCAACAGAAAGTACCCGCGGTAGTGGTGCTGCGGTAGTGTTGTTGCCTCACAGCAAGACGTTGTCACGTTCGATTCTCAGCTAGAGTGTCTTCTGTGTGGAGGCATGCGTGAATGGGCATGCCTTCATTGAAGGTTGTGCGTCAGGGCTGGTAACTCGGCACGTAAAAATCCACTACCAAACATTAGCGGACCGGAGTTCTGCTGTGGTGACCCCTAACCGGGATAAGCTGAAAGACACAACCAACATTTATGCAACAGAAAACATTAAAAACATTTAACAATTTTAACCAGTTTAATTGTGTCTTTCATGCTTTAAACTTTTTTTGGTAAGGTTTCCGTTTATAATCTTAGATTGACTAGGGAATAGAACTGTAGGAGGGAGAAATCTGATATTAGGATCAGTGCATGTGTATGTAATTTTACCTGATACTAAGGAGGATGAGAGAGCTAAAGTGGGCATGTAATTTATGTTGGTGACATTGTGTTTGGAGTGTAGTAGGTATGTGATTAGAATGCATTGAGGTGGGGAATATTAGGAGGGAATTGTACTGATAGGTGGTTGTGTTTAAACTTGCATGATGCTAACCTGTGAGAAGTATGTAAGCAGAGCTGTTGGGGTTGTACAGAGAGGGGAAGGTGTGTGTGTATGAAGTGACATATTTTGGGGGCCGATTTATGGGCTATTTAGGGGAGAATACATGTGATTGGGTATGAGTGTGAAAAGGTCTCTACTCGGAGCTGAAGGGTGGGTCCTGATATGACTGGAGGATTTATGTAGGTGTGTGCCTCAGGAGGTGGGATTTCTTGATGAAAGAATTGGGGGTGGGGTGTGTTGGGTGTGAAAATAAGTGATATGATGGTAGAAGAAAGATTTTGGTAAAATGACCTATGGTGGAGGGGCTGGGTGCAGTCTGGCTATCCCAAATTTTATGTCCGGGTTTGAATCATTATTATGACTATAGGGGCGGTACGGTAACTAAGTTCCCCTGTTGGAGAAGTAGCCCAGATTGGATCTCATGAAGGCACTTGAACATTTTACAAAAATAAATAAAATAATATAATACAAACCAAATAAAAATCCAAATAACAATGGTGAAATGTGTGTCATCATAAGCTGAATATTAGAATTCTCCTTCGCCATTGTTGTTGTAGAAAAATCAATCGAGCAATAGCATTAATACTAATAATAAATAGAAATTTAAAAATCAAAAACTAAATAATAGCATTTAGTTGTTGTAGAAAAAACACAGGGGTACAAAGCCATTTTTGAAAAACTGGGTATAGCTGGTGAAAGTCTATGCAGAAAGCAAAGTAGAACTAAAATATATATATATATATATATATATATATATATATATATATATATATATATAATAAATATAGAAATAAGTAAAACGTTAAATACAACCTGTGCACCTCAGTTGTTATTGTGAATGTATATCCTAAGTCTTTATTTAAACAAATTATTAAACCTGAACATCGTGGGAAGCATGTGGTCATAGGAGACAACCTAGCCTGGGTTAGTGACCTATCACTGGGAAATGAGGGAGGGGGTATGGTGGTATGGGTTGTGTGTGTGTGTGGGGGGGTTACAGCTGGAAGGTGCATGTTAGTAGCTGCAAGAAATCTTGAACTACAATATTACTACTTAACATAGCAAAATGACAATAAATATAACTGAATCATCATATACTAATTTTCATTAGATATGTACTTCATTTTTATGGTGTTGGTGAACTTACAACTCACTTTTTGGTTATTATACTTTATGTTAAGATTTTCTGCTGTATACCATTATAGATTAGACAATCAAAAGGTCACACACCCACCAAGTATTCTGGTTTGTGAGACAAAATCAAAACATAGTAAAATCAAAACAGATTATGATGGGGGCTGATTTATGGGAGGGGCTGATTTGAGGGGAAGATGTGTAATTGGGTATGAGGGTGAAAAGGTCTCTAATTGGAACTGAATGGTGGGTTCTGCTATGATTGGAGGATTTTTGTGGGTGTGTGCCTTAGGAGGTGGGATTTCTTGATGAAAGAGTTGGAGATGGGGTGTATTGAGTGTGAAAATAAGTGATAGGATGGTAGGAGAAAGGTTTTAATAAATGGACCTATGGTGGAGGGGCTGGGTGCGGTCTGGGTATCCTGACTTTTATGTCCCGGTTTGAATCATTATTATGACTAAAGGGGCGGTGTGTTAACTTAGTTCCCCTACTGGGGAAGTACCACAGATCAGCTCTTGTGAAGGCGCTTGAATGTTTTACAAAAAAAAAAATAATAATACCAACCATAAAAATCTTAATAACACTGGTGAAATGCGTGTCAACATTAGCTGAATGTTAGAAACCCCCTTCGCCATTGTTGTTGTTATATTGTCATTCAAATGTAAACACAACCACCTATCAGTACAATTCCCTGCTAATATTCCCCACCTCTGTGCATTCTAATCACATACCTACTACACTCCAAACACAATGTTATCAACATAAATTACATGCCCACTTTAGATCTCTCATTCTCCTTCGTATCAGGTAGAATTGCTTACACAAGCACTGGTCCTAATATCTGATTTTCCCTCCTACGGTTCTACTCCCCAGTAAATCTAAGATTATAAACAGAAATCTTACCAAAAAAGGTTTAAAGCACAAAAGACACGATTAAACTAGTTAAAATTGTTAAATGTTTTTAATGTTTTCTGTTGCACAAATCACTGTATAAAACACAGTTGTTACTAAAATTAAAGCATTATTTATACAATAGTTTTTGGATGTTCAAAAATATCTAGTTTAGCCCAACAGGCAGAAGAAACAGACTCTTATCAACAAGTTACTAAGAAGCTTTTAAAAGTTTGTTTTGTAAAAACGTTCTTTGTATAAAAAAAGTTTTCAACCCTAACTCTGAAGATCCACATGGTAACTAACGCTTGCACTATTGGAAATCATTTCTAATACACCCTATTTTTATTGTTCATCTTAGCAAATAAGCATGTAGAGTCACTGGACTACCATATGGTTTTGTAACTAAAAATGTCTAAGCACTAGCAATTTCTTTCTGGAATGATAATAATTACCGATTTTGTTTTTCTCTAAGTGTGCTATTTAAAATTTTTCCTCTTCAAATAAAGTTAAAGAGATAATTTATTTTATGGATTCTGCCCAAACAGCCTGTGTGAATATTGCACACTGAACCTCATCAATCTGTTGCAGTGAAGAAGAAATTAAATTTATAGATCCAAAACATCTAGTTTCCTGCCAAATGTTCTTCCAGTGGAAGTATTCCAAGACAGTACAATTGCACTTTATTTCCAGTGAGAATTATACTTCAGTAGTTCTGATCACAGGAATTCTTAGAAGTTTATATATTTCTTTACTTCTGCAGTCATGTTTCTGTACTTTTGGCATGTAGTTCCTCCATTTCCTCATACCACATCATATCAGGTACTGCCAGTATACATTCCATGTGAGTTCTGTTGAAACTCTTGAGTTCAACAAAAATACAATCACTGCATTTAGTTCATTATCATTAAAACTATGTATTCATATATGCAGCAAGATGGTCTTGGTAAAATATGCTGAATAAAATGTGATTTAGTGAAGCCAGATTCAGGTAGGTGTGACCAATACCTTGTGCCTACTGCTTATATCACTGATACATAATTCTTATGTGCAGTCTATTATTCATCATACAGCTGTCACATTGAGTTTATCAACCCAATGAATTATCACCAGCACAGGAAAATGTAGAATCTTACCCATTGAATGGTATGGATTAGCATCTTACTCTCTGGATGGCACTTCAGACGTGCTGTACCCCTCATGTGGCACTGCTGCATAAGTATTTGAAACCTGCACACATAGTTCTTTCTGAGTTGTTCTGAGCTGTTACAAGACTCGTATAAAATCTTGTGTATAACTCAACCACATTTTTTCCTGGCCACCAAAGATTCCCTTTCCGAGTTGTGTATATAATGTTAGCTAGCATGCTACATTACTCTGTGTTCCAAAAAGAAGAAAATTACATCTGCAAATTAGTTCATTATCTGTGAAAATGCACATTAAAAATAAGGGGTTACTTCAGAAGCTTCTAATGTTTTCCTACCACAATGATTTGTAAAACAGTTACATGGTCATCATTAAATATACTAAGCAAATTCTGTACAAAAATGACAGATTTTACAGTCAATATTCACAGTAAATGGGGCTGCAGAGCAGCAGTGATAAGCTGGATTGTGCTGCTGTGCCATTTTTTGATTCATCGCCATACAAATTGACAAAAGGGAAACATCTCCCTGCCTGAGAATTTGCATGAATGTGACTTGATCTACTGTGTACCTGGGGCAACTATGCAGAGGATCTCCTACAATCTACCAGGTAGTAAGAGGACAACACAGAAGTGCTATTATCCAGTCCAAGGACACACACACACACACACACACACACACACACACACACACACACACACACACACACACACACACACACACACACACACACACACACACACACACACACACACACACACACGCGTGCACACACACACACACACACACACACACACACGTGCATGCACATGCACACACACACACACACACACACACACACACACACACACACACACACACACACACACACACAGACACACACACACACACACACACACACACACACACACGCACACACACTACCCATTCATACACAGTCATTCACAGGCCCACTCATACACTGTTCCATTGCTTTCATACACACACAGTGATGCACACAGTGATGCACACTTACACCACCATATATTCGTGCACTCCTGTTCATGCTCAGCATTACTCTGATTCATCCTACACATTTTCATGCCATTGAAAGGCACAGGTGTGAGCTGCAGTAATGCTAGCCAAACTTACGTCTTTGGAAACATTTGCTGTCCAGCACAGAAAACTCCATCTTATGTTTCCACATTGCCTAAATCATTTTTTTTCCTGAATTGTTCATTGGGCTACAGGTAGTGATAAGTATAAGCACCTTGTGCTGAGTTAGAAGTTGTTGCAGTTAGTTTCTGTTAATATCTTAAATCCTGAATTAAATTTGTGTTTACACTTAGCTGCAAACGCTCCTTGTGCCTAAATGCATATTTTATTGATTCCCATACAAGGTCCTTTTCCGGTTATACATTTTACCAAACTGAAGTTTATGAAATGTGTTACTTTTTACAAATTTTTTACATGCCATCCACTGTAAGACAGAGACATATACTTTAAGACAGCACTTTTTATATGATTATGTCTTAATAGTTTATTATTTACTGTAAAGTATAAAAGCAAGCAGTAATGACCCTTAAACTGATAATACTACTAAATGATCATGGTAATAACCACTATTATCGCTGATAATAATAATAATGATAATAAATTACAACATAAATGTGCCATACCATGTTGATATACTATTAGGGAAATATACTACAACAGGTAATCTTTCTTTCTTTTATCTTTTTTCTTCATCTCTACAGGGTCTTACATGTCATCTCTGTTGCCCATTTGGTGTCTTTAGAGTAGAGAACTGAAAGGCAGGTCCCAAAGGCTGTCACAGTACATTTCAGTTTTTTTTAAATGCACCACCACAATGACAGCAGGCTGTTTTATAAGGTACTCATAAACCTAACATTTCTATTCAGAAAAAGCTGTCAGATGTAACTCTGCTGTTATTTTTTAAGTCATACATCTGTATCCTCCTGGCTTCCAAGTGGGGTAGATTTCTATTGTGGTGAATACTTTGTTTTCATTCCTGCAGAAAACATGAGATAGTCTCCAACTGCTACCGGCCCCTACAGACAGCTTTCCGGTATCTAGGCAGCTAGAAAAACACTAGTCATCGAGGCATGGATGACTATCCTGTATCAATACAATGCCATTAGGCCAGATGCTTTCACTTTTTCTGAACATAAAGCAATGTAGTTCATTTTTGTGTCATAAATCTTTCTTTTATTAAAACAAGCTAAGATATTGGTATATGTTTATTTCTTCTGCTACCCCAAAGCCAAGGCTGCAGAGATTGTATGGGCCTTAATTATGTCATTCAAGATACTCAAGCCAACAGGTCTGTCATAGCTAGGCAAAATCTGCCATGATGTAGGATCTAAAGTCAGTGAAAAATGCAAGGTGAAAGAGCAGGTTGGGTGGTTAAGGAATTTAGTTAGTCAGTTAGTTAGTTAGTTGGTTGGTTAGTTAGTTAGTTAGTTAGTTAGTTAGTTGATTAGTTAGTTAGTTAGTTAGTTAGTTAGTTAGTTAGTTAGTTAGTTAGTTAGTTAGTTAGTTAGTTAGTTAGTGGATAGGCAACACTGCCAACTTGGGCAGGAAAGGAGATGACGGCCCTAGGCAGAATACTGATGACTGACCACTGGAAACTCTTCAGCCAGGGAAAGGAATCTTCTCAGTTATGAAGCAATAGTGTATGAATACATGAGAGGTTACATCTTTAAATGAAGGACATTACAATGAAATAAAAGCTTTAAGACTGGAAGATTCAACAGAGCTCATGAACAATAGAAATCAAATTAACTGACAGAAAAAAAAAACAGCTAAGTTTTCAACTTAAGTCTGGATTGGCAGTTTACAGGCATTCTCTGATAAGGAGATGAAGTTCTTTGAGGTACGAAAAAAGAATATCCAGCTCCTGGAGAAAGGAAAGGACCATGTCATTTTTGAGTGCATGTCTTCGGACATATCAAAACAAAATAATCTATTTGTTCACTAGACTCTATGTCTGAATATTTACAGATATTGCTTGACTTAAGGTGATAAAAAATAAAGCTGATTAGAAGTGATGCATAATTTTCAAAGTAGCCCATGCTACCCATAATTTGATTTATGAAGAAAGTATTTTGTTTAAAATTAGCACAGATTAATTGGAAGCTAATTTGCTGCTGTGGTACTTTAGTTAAGAAGCATGTTAACTTTCATTAATCTACACTGAATTCAACAGGACTCTATATGCATGTTGTTTTGCTATCAGTAGGTATGGGGAATGTTGAATCACTGTGTGGTACTATATATCATATGTCTGAAACATTCTTCAACAAAATGTGTGGCACACCATGTGCTAATTAGTAAAAAAGATGTGGCATGCAGTCAGCTTTCAACCCAACATGCAATTCATAGTTCAGTGAAATGTGCTACTGCTAGCATTCTTTGTGGACTATACCATCAATTATTAATTTCAGCATTAAAACATCATTTAGCATTGTAGAAGGTTAACTGTTTCATGCAGAATAAAATTGATTGTTGTAGACCCTTGAAGTCTGCTGTTTGGTTATTGGCAAGGGGGGGGGGGGGCTTGTTTGAATTTTGTAACTCTTCTGTGCTGTTATAAGTTGCTTGTGTATCATGCACTGTAAAGATGCCGACACTTGGAGAACCTTTACTTTATATAACCAACCTCTACAAATTCCGAATGTATTTAATAGTTACCTGAAGAATCCCTGGTTTGCGCAAACAGGAGTGTTGCTTTTCTTGAGTAGATCTAGATACTTTGTTTTAGACTAGACTTTGTTCATTTTAGACAGATATGACTTTGTTAAATCAACTCAAACCTACTAGGCAATACTCCCCCTTTGGCCCACATTAGTAAGCAATTTGAACCACGGATTTACACTTTCCAACTGTCTTTGTAGCAAGCCTGATCAAAATGGCATCCTGAGAGAATGTAGGTTCATAGGTTCATAGGTAGGTACTAAGCTATCTGCCCGAGGGCATTTTTAAGCCTAGCCAGAGTGTGTTGGCTTTCGCCGCCCCATTGATTAATTAGCTGAGCCTCTGTCAAGCAGAGCGAATGAAGTGATCCCAGGGGTGTATTTTCTGTCACCCATCCACTCGTCAAGGCTTCTCTTGAAGAATGTTAGTGAGGGGCTCTGCCTAATGTAGTTAGGAATTTTGTTCCAAAGCATGGGGAGTCTCTTTGACAGGAATCTATCCCTCCAGCATGTTCTATTTATTGTTGTAATGAGGTTTAGCTCACTAGAGCGGGTGGCTCGCAGTGACTTGGATTTCTTTAGGTGGAGCATGTCCATCAGTTCTGAGTTGGACATGGCTTTGTTAGTTAGGCAGAGATCACCTCTGAGTAAGCGATATGCCACTGAGTGCAGCTAGAGTTTTTTCAGTCGGGCTGCATAGGACATATGTTTGAGGCCAGTAATCCTCTTGGTGAGGTGCTTTTGCAGTCTTTCCAGCTGTTGGAAGTGTCTTGTGAGGTACATCCGAAATGGGGCATTGTACTCTATGATGGGTCTGATGAGTGATGAGTAGAGGGTGACTATAACCTCTTTATTTCTAGATGCAAACTCCTTAGTAATTAGATGGGCCACATAGAAGGATTTCCTAACTACTTTGGCAATATGATTGTCAAAGGAGAGATTATTATCTACCTGGGTCCCCAGATCTCTTATTATCTCTTCTGTATTAAGGGGGCTGCTGCCTATGTGGTAATTCGTGGGTATTTTGTTTTTCCCAAATGGGATGACTATGCATTTTTTGGCATTTAGCTTGAGGCCATGACTTTGACACCAGGTGTCTGTCTCAGTAAGGCCTTTTTGAAGGATGTCCGTGTCAGCCGGAGAGTCAGTTATGGCTCCCAGTTTGCAGTCATTGGTGAACTTGGTTAGCCGTAGTCCTCCTGTGTTTGCCTGTACTTCTGAGAAATATATGCCAAACAGTAGGGGTCCCAGAACCGAGCCTTGTGGGACACCACTTGCAACTGGTTTAGTCGGACCTGGAGCCCGCTATTCTTACCGTGTGAGTTCTGTCTGTAAGCCAGTTGACAACCCACCTTGTGATGTAGGGGTTTATGTTCAGGCTGTTGAGTTTTTCTATAATACCCGAGTGAGGAATGGTGTCAAATGCCTTGGCGAGATCAAGGTAGGCTGTGTGAGCCACCTTTCCCTCGTCTATGGCCTTGGTGACTGTCTTGAAGAAGTCAAACAGGTTTAGTAGGCATGATCTGCCCTTAACATAACCGAACTGGGTTGGGTCAAGTGTTTGGAGGTTCCCAATGTCTTTGTTAATGAGTTTCATGATGATGTGCTCCATAGCCTTGCAGACCAGGCTAGTCAGGCTTATGGGGTGATAGTTACCAGGGTCAGTTGTGGCCCCTCCTCTGTGGAGCAGAATAACCGTTGCTGTGTGCCATTCTATGGGCACATATCCTGTGGAGAGGCTGAGGTTGAACAGCGTGTTTAGGTGGGGGGTTAGTTCGTTCTGTAGTTCATGCAAGACACAGCCTGGGACACCATCTGGCCCCACTGATGCTGTGTTTTTGGCTTTTGAAAGGGCTGTTTTCACCTGTGCTTCTGTGATTTCCGGGACACTACACTTTTCCGGTATTGTTGTGGACCCTTTTGAAGGTGAGAGGGAGGTGAAGTTTGCACTAAATCTATCTGCCAGGATGTTGGCAATATCAGTAGGTTCAGTATATTTTGTGTTATTTTGCACTAGCTCAGAGCATATCTGCGAGTTGCCACTTAGATTGTTGACATAGCAATTGTAGCAATTGTCTGATGTCTACCGACAGCCACAGATTACTTAAACAAACTGAGACAGTGTATAAGAGATGTAGTTATAAAATGTTAATGGTGGCAAAGTACTCACACGTAGCCACTACAAATAACAAACAGGTTGCCAGTACCACACAATACTACACTAAACCAATCACACACAGCTCAGACCAAGCACATAGACCTACTTATGTTGAGGCTCTTAAAAGTAGTCTATGCAAAGGCCTCCTAAAAGTAATATAAAAAACAAGTACCCTCAACAACCTCAAAAACATACAATGCAGGCAGCACCCACCATGAAATGTATAGCCAAGAGTCCTATTGTCTCAAGTCAAAGGTCCGTAAGGTAAACCAGCACAAAATCCATTATTCATGTTATAGATGACTTCATAGTGACATACACTGATGTGCCACACAACAGGCTGTGCAACAAGAGGGTTATTCTCAGCTGCCTATCAAGAGTTAGGATTTGCTACATAATGCAGGAGCTCAAGTCCTTGTTCTACAATTACACCTGACAGTTGCACATGTGACTGTAAATTACTTGAGATGGATCTCCCTGGACTATATGTAGAGAGAGAGAGAGCGAGACAGAGAGAGCCCTTGGCATGTGTGTCTGAGGCAGGTATTACATCTGAATAGAGTAAGAGTAGTACTCTGCTTTCTGAGGAGTGAAAGACACTTCCTTAGAAGTGGTATTCTCTGTGATACATACCTATTCCTCCTGCATGTTTTGTTAATTTTGCAAAAGTGATTGATGTACCTTGGGAGGGTGTTTATGATATAACTGGACTTGCAAATATATAACAGATCTAACAGAATATGGTCTGTTGAGACTCTATATGCAAGGCAGAGATCAACTCTCAATAGCCTGCATGATACTGAGAACAGCGACAAGGCTTTGAGTCAGACTGCATAGTTTTTATGATTTAGGTCTTTGATTTTTAGTGAGAAAGTGTTGTTGTCATTCCATTTGTGACAAGTGTTTGGACTGATAACTACTGAAAGGGACATTATACTCAATGATTAGCCTAATGAGTGTCAAGTATAATGGAAAGCACAGTTGTGTAAGATCTTACAATAATGGTAGATGTTCTTCTCCTCACTGTTGCACTATTGTTTTCAATTGGGATCCCCCGCCAAGGGTGGCCTGATGTCAGCCAGTATACCAAAGCCTTTAGGTTGCTTTAATGTATGCTGTACATCACACTTATGCTCCCCACATATAGTATAGGGCATAAAGGTGACGTCTGGATATACCATCCTCAGAAATGAGAGCCCCAATAGGAATGCTAGTCCAAGGAAAAAAGAGGTAACCAGTAAATCCAGAAGAGAAAAGAACCGGGGGGGGGTGAGGAGGGAGGGAGTAAATACTGCAACAGTGAAGAGAAGGACAACGTACCATTATGGTAAGATCTTACACAACTGTACTATGTCCTTCCATTTCACTGTTGCAGTATTGCTTACAATACAAAGAGTGCAAAAGCTCAGGAAAACGAGAGGAAGGAGAACAGAACAGTAGAACTCTCTAAGAACCCATGAAGACCCAAAAGCCAGCTCTAGCTCTGGATATCACATTCAACTTATAGTGCTTGGTAAACGTATGCACAGAGGTCCAGATAGCTTACTCAAGAATAGAGATGGTATCTAAACCCTTGTAAAAAGTACCAGAAGAAGCCACAGCCCTAGTAGAATGAGCCTTAACAGAAGAAGTAAGGCTCTTACCATAAAAGGAATAACAAAAAGAGGTGACTTTAGATATCCAAGAAGTAATAGTTTGCTTGGAAACCGCCAAACCTAAGGATCTAGGATGAAAGGAAACAGAGCTGAGCAGATTTATGAAAAGTCTTAGTCTTATCTAAATAAAATCTGAGCGGTGCATGCACATCCAGAGTGTGCAGCACCTTCTCATTAGAAGATTGTGGAGATGGGAAAAAGTGGGCAAATGAATAGACTGATTAAGGGACAACTCATTCACCACTTTGGGCATAAAAGAAGGATTAGCACGAAGGGACACCTTATCTTTATCAAAAACAGCAAAAGGAGAACAAGCCATAAGAGCTTGAAGCTCAGACACCCATCTGGCAGAAGTAAGGGCCAACAAAAGTATAGCCTTTTAAGAACAATACTGTAAGGAAGCTGAAGCTGAAGCTGCAGGCTTAAGAAGAGCCTGGGTCAATTTTTCTAAAACAAAATTA
Organism: Protopterus annectens; assembly: GCF_019279795.1. Taxonomy (NCBI): domain Eukaryota; kingdom Metazoa; phylum Chordata; order Ceratodontiformes; family Protopteridae; genus Protopterus; species Protopterus annectens. The sequence continues at coordinate 560,853,627 of NC_056725.1, forward strand.
AGATCCCAGAGAGAAGGGACAGGCTTCCTGGGAGCTGTAATATGAAGGACATATTTAAGAAACTGTTTAGTCTCAAATCTAGAAGCTAAAGGAGGTTATAAAGGCAGACAAGCAGAGATAGCTGATGAGTGGCCTTAGAAGAATAAGCCAACCCAGTATTGAGCAGTTCACACAAATAAGATAGAACCAAAGGAACATCCACTGTAAGTGGATCCAGGTTACAAGAAAGACACCAAACAGAAAACCTTTTCTATTTGAATAAGTAGGATTTCCTAGTTGTGAGCTTTCTGGCATCCCAGAGGACCCTAAGCGCATTCTCGGAAAAACAGGTGTCTGTATAGAATCAAAATCTTAGAGGGGACATGTGAGGATGGATGAGAGATCCCTTGTCGTGTGTGAGTAGATCCACTCTGTGAGGTAACTTGTGATGATTGCCCTTGGCTAAATGCAGAAGAGAGGGAACCAATGCTATCTGCTCCAAAAAGGAGTTATAAGCAAGAGTTTGGGAGCATCCTGCTATATTTTGAACAGGACTTTTGGAATGAGGGGGGCAGGAGGAAAGGCATAAAGAAAAATCCCCTTCCTAGGAAAAAGAGAGAGAGTCCACCTTCTAGACAAGAAGACCTGGGACTCTGACACAAAAAAGAGGAAGGTGTTTGTTCAGAGGGAGCAAATAGATCTACTGATGGACAATGTCCAGAAACACACCCCTGTGAAGCAGCCACTCATGGGATTGTGTTATGGGCCTGCTCAGAGAGTCTGCCACAATGTTTTGACCTGAGGGAATATAAATGCCCTGAAGAGTCACACCATACTCGATAGCTAGTTCTCACACTAGAAGAGCCAAAATCTCTTTCTCCCTTGCTTGTTGACATGCCATATCACTATGGTGTTGCCTGTAAGCAACTTGAGAGACCCTGGGGAGAACAGAGGGTGAAAAGCTTGAAGAGACAACAGAAGAGCTCTCATCTCCTTGACATTAATGTGGCCTTTCCTTTGTTGGTATGATCAAGGATCCTGCCCCTTTGGAGAGCTGAAGTGTGCCCCCCATCCCACATCTGTGAACAGCTCCTGGAAGGGAAGAGGGGGAAGAAAAGGGAGTTCTGGACTGAGAGTCGACTGCTGAATCCACCACTGAAATGCCATCTTGAAGTATGGAAGAAAAGGAGCTATGAAGTCCAGGAGATGAGAGTGCTGAAGCTAAACTGACTTTAGAAACCACTGAAGCTTTCTCATGTGGAGTTTGGCAAAAAGGAGCATAGAAATGGTGGAGGCCATAAAACCCAGAGCTCTTAGAAACTCCCTTGCTGTGACTAAGGCCAGAGGAATAAGTGATTGAAAGAAAGAAATGAGAGTCAAGGCCTTGGGAAGAGGCAGGGATGCCAGCATTGGAATAGTTGGGATCCTGCATCCCAGAAACACATGATCCTGTGAAGTGGTCAAAAGGACTTTTGGAAATTTATAGTGAATCCCTGGCTTTGCATGAGGGAAATGGCAAAGTGAAGATGGTGCAGTAGAATCTCTGGAGAGGATGCCTGAAGCAGGAGATTGTCTCAGTAAGGAAAGACCTATATCCACCTTAGCCTGTAAAAAGCAATCACTGGAATGAGGCAATTGGTGAATACCCTTCGGGCAGTAGAAAGGCCAAAGGGTAAAGCAGAGAACTGAAAATGCCAGGTAGCAGCAGAGAAATGTAAAAACATCCTGAAAAGGGTATGAATAGGAATGTAAAGATAAGCATCCTTGAGGTCCAAAGACACTAGTGAGGAAGCAGCAGAGGGAACAAAGTCTGAAGGTATAACATCTGAAAGGAAGGGGCCTTCAGAAAGGTGCTTAAATGGGAGAGGTCCAGAATTGGTCTCAAATTGCCCTCTGTCCTGGGAACCAAAAACATTATAGAATAAAATCCCTTCCCCCTTTGAAAAACTGGAACTTTTTGAAAAGTTCCATGAATCAAAAGATCCTGAAGCACCCAAGAAAAAAGCCAGCTGCTTCTGAGGGAGCTGAGTGTGTCCCTGAAAGGGGGAAGAGAGTTCCAGATCATGATATAGTCTAGGCGAATAATGGAAAGAACCCAGGAATCCTGATTAATCTTTAATCAAACTGGAAGTGATATGGAAAGATGAAGCGAAAAGAAGGAATGTGGTTGAGAAGAACTGAAAAGGAGATTTCAGGGTCACAGGCATCAGAGTAGCTTTAGCAGGAGCATCTCTTTTACCCCCTTTCTTACCCTTGGGAGGAGGGTGAGACTGGCTTATTAGGGTAATTTCTTTGAAACTTAGGCACAGAAAAAACAAAAACATGTTTAAGTTCCTGCAAGACCTTGCTCTTATCCTGAGGAGACAAACAAATCAGCAGCAGCTGCACCAAATAAGTGTTTGTTATCCAGAGGAGCATCCATCAACTTAGCCTTAATATCATCAGGCAAAGGTTGAAGCCAAAGCCAGGAATATCTCCTCCTCATCACAGAACCAAAGGCAACAGCTCTGGCAGAAGCATCTGCTGCATCATAACTGCACTTAACAGAATGGAGGCACCTGAAAAGAAGTCCCCAACAAGGAAAGAGCAGAAGTCTTCCCTTCAGAATCGGGAAGGTCAGAAGTAACCTGACAGGCCTGAGTAAGAAGAGACAAAATATGTCTGGACATATGGGTCTGGTAATTGACAGCCCTAAAAGCCAAGGTAGCAGAGGTATAAACCTTTTTACCTAGCCTTTCCATAGTACTACTGTCTTTATCAGAAGGAAGAAGCTTTGTAGATGGCAGTAATTGAGATGGCTTGTCAGATGCCACAGACACCACAGAAGGGTCAGATGAATGACATCTAAAAAGAAATTTGCAATCCTCAGGTACCATGTAAAACCTATCAGGCTTTTTGGGAGCAGGGAGCTGGAAATCTGGAGCCTGAGATGCAGTAGAAAAGGCATCCAACAAGGCAGCCAAAAGAGGAGGCACAGTAGAAAGTCTGGGAGAGTCCATTTGCAGAAGTTTGTAATACCTCTTCGGCACTTCAGAAACCTGAGCACAATCCCATTTAAAAAAAATTCCATCATCCTGGAAATTAGTCCCTGAAGGAAATCTCCTCAAAAGGAGTGTCAGGACTAGTAGATTCCTCTTTCTCAGATCAGTAGTCTAAATGGGAAGGAATCTGGATGAATAAGCAAGGGATTCCTCATCTGAATCCACCTCTTCCTCAGAAGAATCCTGTTCCCTAGGCCTTTTAAGAGGAGTTGAGGACCAAAGTGGAGTAGGAACAGAGACTTCTTGAGGAGGTTTTAAAGCCAAAAGGGAATTAAATGAACCCTGAGTGAAACTCTGCCAGTCACTCTGAGGGTCTTTAGGAGTAGGAGAAATGTGCTTTGTTTTTTGTTTCTTTTTCAAAGGGATATCTGTCCTGTAAAACTTAGAAGATTCAGATGCCAGACAACATTCCACAATGGTAGTTGGAACTTCCTCTCTAACTAGAATCTGAGGAACATCCCTAGGCCCTTCGGTAATAACCAGCCGTGGTTCCCCTGAATGTCCAGAGCAGATGTTTGTGAAACCTCCAGGGATGTGCTTGAGGTTGGATCCATGCTGGCTTCCGAAGGGGTCATGGCACAGGAATCCAACAGGGGAGCTGGGAAAACCTCTGGGCTTTCACTAGCCTTGGGAAAGATGTCTGGTAGAGGCAGTACAGTGGAAGAATAAGACTAAGACTTCTTGGCCTTCTTCTTCACAGAAGGCTAACCCTCAGAGTGGGAAATTCCTTCCATAGCGTCTTTCACTAAAAGCTTAAGACGTTGAGTTCTCTAAATGCAAGGCCAAAGAGGGAAGCCAACTATGGAGAGTCTTTGGGATGAAAGCCTTACAAATGGAAAAGGACATGTGGTTGTGGGAAGCACTGAGACAAAATAAGCACTGCTCGTGACTGTCTTTATGGGGAATCTGTCTCCTGCACTGGCATTTACCTTTTCTGGATGACATGAAACCCCTAAGCAACAAACAAAAGGAAAGAAGATAAGAGCGAAAATCCCAATGGGGCACTTACCTGAAATGGCTTGGTGAACCAGCAACAAAGTGGATGTTCAGACCGACAGTCAAAAGATGGGGTTCGGACTAGTGGCAAACAATTTTTGAGGATGGCTCGTATGGACATTACTTTTATGCCCTATGCTATACACAGGGAGCATACTTGTGATGTATGGTATACCTTAAAGCAACCTAAAGGCTTTTGTATACTGGCCAAATGTCAGGCTGCCCTAGCAGGGGATCCCTGTTGTAAAGAATATTGTAAAAGGGAAATGGAAGGACGCCAATTATGTCCCTAGATCTGGACACCATACATTTAGATATAACCTGTGCAAAGAAAAGAACTTCCTTGCAATAGGGGATACATGGTGAATCAGCAAAGTTCATTGTCAACATAGGTTCCTAGATCTCTTACTGTGAGATCAATTTTAGGGGTATTATCAGTGTGATAGTTACAAGGGGAGTCATACTTGAAGAAGGATACAATTACATATTTTTTGACATTTAGTTTTTTTTCCCATGGTTTTGACACCAACAATTTGTTTGGAACAGGCCCTCTTGTAGGACCCTGGTGTCCCCTAGACCATTTACAATGGCATGAGATTTACAGTCATCTGCAGACTTGGTCAGCCACAACCCCCTAACATTAGCTTTGACCTCTGAGAAGTAAATGCTAAAGAAGAGTGGCCTAAGGACTGAATTCTGGGGCACTCTGTTACTGACAGGTCTTTCAGAGGAGGTATAGCTGTTCATCCTTACTGCCTGGGTTCTATTTGTGAGCCAATCTGTTATCTAGTGAGTTATATGGGAAGTTAACATTACGTTGGGACAGGTTGTCTATGATGCCTGAGTGTGTGTGAGTGTTGAATGCCTTTGCAAGGTCCATATTTATATTCTGCGCTGATTTGCCCTCATCCATTGCCTCAGTGACTTTTTCAAAGAAGTTGACCACATTAAGTAGGCAGGACCTGACCTTGACAAATCCAAACTGGACTGGGTCAATTCTGCAAGTTTCTTATATTCCTGTTTGTCAGTTCCATAGCCTTTCAGATGTGGCTGGTCAGAGTTTTGAGTCTATAATTACATAGGTTCACTGAATCCCCACCTTTGTGCAAGTGAATGACTGTTGCTGTCCTCCATTTGACACAAAACCTTGTTTGAGCCTTGTTTCTGGCTAATACTGAATCATCTGTGCAGGGGGACTAACAAATAATGTTTTTGGCTAACCAATTGGCAGACTTGTAGGTTATTCAGCCCCATAGATTTAGTGCTGTTAGAAGGAGACAGGATGTGAAGTTAGAGCTAAATTTGTCCACTATTAGATTGACTATGCCCACTGAGTTTGAGTATGTGATATCAGTTGCTATTAGCTCTGCACAGTTCTGGGCATTGTTTTGAAATTTTTGCTTGACTTACAAAGGCATGTCTGACCCAGCTCTGTTGGAAATGCTACATCTAAAGAAATCCCAATCCCTCCACACCACACGATCCAGAGACCTCAATCTCATTACCACAATCAACAGAACAAGCTGCTGGGACAGGTTCATAACCCAGAGACTGCCCATGCTATGGAATAGACTTCCCATACATGTCAAATAGAACACCTCACTGGCCCTCTTCAACAGACATCTTGATGAGTGGATGGGAAACAGAAAATTCACACCAGGGATCACTCCAGTGGTGCTACTCGACAGAGGCACTGGGAACTATGGTCGGGTAGCACAATGCCAGGGTAATCCTGTGGGATATGCTTATAAAGGCTCCAGGGCCATTAGCCTAGTACACACCTATGAACCTATGAACATAATCAAACAATGGACTCACAAGAATTTATTAAATCTTTATTAGAAATAATACTAAAATAAATTATCTGAAGGCCAGATGAAAATAATTGACAGGCCAGTATTAATGTCTGAACTTAAAGCTCAAATTAATAAACTAAAACCTAATAAGGCTCTTAGTAATGATGGTACAACACTGGAAATTTATAAAGTAATGACTAAAGATACCTTAAGTATTTTGCTCAAAGTTTTCTCTATAGTCAAAGATCGAACAAACGTTCCTCCATCTTGGAAATGCACCTTTTTTCTCCAATCTTAAAAGCTGATAAAGACTTTCCCCAGGATTCATGAAGCTTGCTCCAGGTGCAGGCGTAGCATCAGCGTTCTAACACCAAAGATGGTCACTGAGCGATTCAAGTACGAGCTGTTCCCATGTGCACTACCTGCGTACGCTACGCCCGCACAACTCCCGAGCCTTGTATGCTAATTACCCCATGTGCAGCAGTGTAGCATGCAAATGAAGGTATGTAGCAATTCAGGAAGTGGTGTAGGTGTATTGTAGACATGCAGAAATGTAAACTGTAGAAAATGGTTTACATTTTTGCAAACATAAAATCGGAGCCATGACAGCTGACCAAACACATGTATTATATTGTTAATATATGCCAATGGCTAAATATATAGCCATTGGCATAAAAAATGTACAACATATAAAATTAACATTATATATATATATATATATATATATATATATATATATATATATATATATAGTCACAGTATCGCGATGTGGAAGCACAGGGCAGCGGTGTGCAAAGGGGATCACAAGGAATATATAAAAATATAGAATAAAACCCCAATGAAACACATATCACAATTTCCCCATAATAGTCAATGGCAAGCATGCTACACCATACTCATGGCGCAAGGGTTGCTAAGGGGCAGTGACAGTGTTATGCGCAGTAGCTAGGAATTAGTAGGCAATGCCATGCAAATGAGAGGAGTAATAGTGAATTGCAGATTCCTCGCTGGTGTAAGTATGCACCTCACAAAGTAGCGTTATAACACCGAGGTGAGTCCTTGAGATAAAGATGTCATCAAGAGAGGGGTGTGTTGCCATTGCGGTAAGCACATTGGAGCATTGCAAAACTGGTCTGCCTCTAGCTAGACAAAGCTGCAGGATAAGGGTGTGTCGAATTTCCCATAGCTATGCTTAGCTGAGAGTACACAAGGTAACCGAGTATGCATGTGAACGGTGATGAAAACGCGCGTAAACCCGCTAAATGGGTATGTGCAGCACACACTGCAGCTGAAACAGGACGGATATAGAAAAGAAATAAGGAAATGCTGCAGCAGTGAAATTGGAGTACAAATGACTAATTAACACCTAGGAGCCTACAGTGGGCCATTGACAACAGCTAAAAAGGCTGCAAGCAGCTACCTGCAGAACAGGGAAGGGGAGGGGCTGTACTGCAAAGAAAACAGCAAAGTGTCAAAGCAGAACAAAGCTGATATGCAGTATATCAGCTACAAGACACATGTTGCCATGATTGGATAAGGAAAGTACAAAACAAGAAAGACGGCAGGTGGATGCATGCCTGATAATGGGAGGGGATCCAGGTCTTAAAGTGAATTAAAGGGCAACAGATCAATTAAGGCAGGGAAGTAGATCTCCACAGTAAAGGCCCCACACTTGCAGTACTCATTGCAAAACCCACAATTAAGACACGCAGCAGCTGGAATAATTCATACACACCCACTTACATCAGCAGTATCCATAGCACAATACTATAAAGTGTGAAAGTATATACACACATTTGTGTATTTCCATACACTCTGCACCAATGGTGTATACAGATGGAGAACTTTTATTATGTACATGTTAGGGGCTGCCATAGCTTTGATCCACCAGCATGTGTTGGAGACTGAAGGTAGTGTGGAGGATGATGCACACAACCACCACAAGCACCAGAGGAGGAGGAGAGTGTTCAGACCCAGGGTAACCTACCAGGGGCTACATGATCTGGAAATAGTAGAGCATTACAGGGTGGACAGGAACACCCTACAGCAACTTGTGGAGCTGTGCCAGCCATGCCTCAGAGCCAGAACAAACAGAGGGGAACCCATCCAAGCGGATACAAAGGCATGTGTAAGCCTGAGAATACTAGCTACAGGTACCTTTCAAAGGCCAACTGGGGATATCATGGGGATCTCACAGGCATCAGCATCCAGGATACTACAACAGTTCCTGGATGCCATGTTACCACATGCCAATGAGCACATATACTTTCCCCAAACGCAGGAGGAGTTGGCCAGCAATATGTGTCTCTTCCACTGTGTGGTAGAATACCCGGAGGTACTGGGTGCAATAGACTGCACCACATACACATCAAGTCACCACCCAGTGAGCAGGGTAGGTGCTACATAAACCGCAAGGGATACCCCTCCATCAACTGCCAGGTCATGTGCATTGCCCAGGACATTATCATGGATGTGTGTGCTGGCAGCCCTGGAAGCTATCATGACTCCCACATCTGGCATGCCTCACAGCTGTATCGGTTATTTGCCAGGGGGGAAAATCCCAAATGGCCACCTGCTGGGGGATGCTGGCTATGCACTGGAACCATGGATGATGACTTCCATCAGAAATGCACACACACTCATGCAGGAACACCATAATGAGGCACACGCACAAACCAGAATCATCATAGAGCGAGTGTTTGGGATGCTGAAATCATGGTTCCTTTGCTTGGATATATCTGGTGGAGCCTTGCAGTACTCTCCAGGCATGTGTGCCCACATCTTCATAGTATGTGCCATGCTACACAATATGATCCTGCAGAAACAGCTGCAGCAGGGACAGAATGGTGAAGGCCCTCACAGCCCACCACCATTGCCAAGGGCCCCACAGGCACAGAGGTACTCAGACCACGAATACCCTGAGCCAGCCCCAGTAGGCAGATGGAGGTGTGCCCAGTATGCCCATGCCTTGGCAAAGAGGGAACGTATAGCACACACACTTAGTGTAGGCACCTAGGGACTGACACCTTTCTCCACCTGCACACACAGTAAAAATGGATGGCACACACACACACACAAGACTATCTGTAAATTGTCATGTATAGGCAGTTCACTGTGTGCATCCAACATAGGCAGCCCTCAACTATTGCACACACAACAGCCATTGGCACAAGGTAAGTCAACACCTGAAAGTAAATTAAGCTATCAGCATATGCGGATACTGTATGTATAGATTCATAGGTAGGTACTTGGCCAACTGCCAGAGGCCATTCATAAGGCCAGCCAAAATGTGTCAGCTTTTGCGACCCCATTGATTCATTAACTGTCCCTCTGTGGAGCAGAGCCAATGACGGGATCCCTGGGGTGCATCTACTGTTCCCCATCCACCCTTCAAGGTTTCTCTTGCAGAGTGTTAGTGAGGAGCTCTGTATAATGTAGTTAGGGATGTTGTTCCAAAGTATGGGAAGTGTCTGTGACAGGAAGCTGTCCCTCCAGCATCTTCCAGTTATTATTGTGGCAAGGTTCATCTCACTACAGTGTGTGGCTCACTGTGACATGGATTCCCATAGGTGGAGCATATCCATCAAGCCTGAGTTCGACATGGCTGTGTTGGCCAGCGGAGATCATCTCTGGGTAAACGAGATGCCACTGAGTAAAGGAGGAGTTTATTCAGTCTGGCTGCATAGGCCATATGTTGGAGGCCAGAATTCCCTTTGGCGAGGAACATTTGTGGACCCCCCCAGCTGTTGGACGTGTCCTCTGAGATACATCCCACATGGGTTATTATACCCTATGATGAGACTGATGAGTGATGAATAAAGGGGCACTATAACCACAGTATGTCTAGATGGGAATCCTTTAGTAATCAGATGACCTAAATAGAAGGATGTCCTAACTACTGTGGAGATATGATTGTGAAAGGGGAGATCACAATCTACCTTAGTCCCCAGACACCCCATTACCTCATCTGTTTTAAAGTGGCTGCCACTTATGTGTTAATGTATGGGTGCCAATTCCACAATGGAATGACCATGCAGTTAGTGGCACTTGGCTGGAGACCATGTCGTTGGCACCCTGTGACATTTTCTGTGAGGCCCCTTGAGGGATGTCTGTGTCAGCTGAACTATCAATCATGCTCCCAGTTCGCAGTTATTGCCAAACATGGTCTGCCATAGTCCACCTGTGTTTTCCTGTACCTCAGAGACATATATGCCAAACAGTAGGGCTCCCAGGACTGAGTCCTGTGGGACAACAGTTGTGACTGTTCAAGAGCTGGACCTGGAGACCACTAGTCGTACCATGTGGGTTCTGTGTGTAAGCCCACTGGCAATCCAACCTGTGATGTATGGGTGAATGTACAGGCTGGTGTGTTTATCAATAATACCTGAGTGGAGAATGGTGTCAAAAGCCTTGGTGAGGTCCAGGTAGTATGTGTGAACCACCTCCCCTGTCATCTAATGTCTTGGTGACTGTATGTAAGACATCAAACAGGTTCAGTAGGCATGAACTGCGCTCAACCAAGCTGACCTGGGTTGGGTCACATGTTCAGAGGTTACCAATGTCATTGTTAATGAGTGCCATGAGGATGCGAACCATACCATTGCAGACCAGGCTAGTAGTTGCCATGGTCAGTTGTGATTCCACCTTGAAGGAGTGGAATAACCATTGCCACACACCATTGTATGGGCATGTAGCCTGTGGAGAGGCTGAGGTAGGAATGCTTAATTAGGTGGGGGGCAGGTTGTCTTGTACAGTTTGCAAGATGCAGTCTAGGTCAACATCTGCCTCCATTGACGCTGTGTTCTGCTGTTAGAGAGGGCCATTTCCACCTGTGTGTCTCTGATGGTTGGGATACTGTACCTTTCAGGTAGTGTTGTGGGCTCTTTAGGGGGTGAAGTATGCACTGAATGTATCTGCAAGGATGTTGGCGATATCAGTAGGGTCAGCATATTTTGTGCTATATTTCACCGGCACAGTGCAAATCTGTGTGTCATCACGTAGATCCTTGACATAGCCAAAGAAGGCTTTGTGGTTATCTTTTGAATCCTTGCGTATTCTCCTGCTGATGTTAGCCTTGGATGATGTCATGAGGGAACCACATATCATACTAATATTGGTCACAGATGTCAGCCCTTTGTGGCATTTGCTGTGTGTCTGGAACACTGTCCTACTTCTGTAGTATAGCCTTTTTATTGCAGAGGTCCACCAGACCGGTGTCCTTGTCTAGGAGGAGTGAGTCTTGGTTTACCAGTGATGGCATGATCCATACATCTGTGTAGGTGCTTATAGACTTCATTTGTAAATCTGTCTGTATCTTGAGCAGTGTTTCCCCTTAGCGTGGGGGCTGTGAAACCCCACACCCCTGACACTAGCAGTGTAAATTTAGCTGTAGGAAAGGTATACACTGTGGTATCTATGGGTGTGGGAGATGCTAGAGTGTGGAAACAGTGAATAGTTCATGGTCAGATCTAACCAGTGACCAGTTAACCTTCGCTGTGGTGCACCTGTTGCCCATGTTGGTGATGACCACATCTAGTAGTTTCCACCCCATGTTAGGGAGGTTACCACCTGATACAGGGCATATGAGGTGATACATTCCAGGAAGCGCTGGGCCTGGAAGTGAGTACTGGTGTACGTTTCCCAGTTAATGGTATGGTAGTTGACATCGACCAATGCCAGGGTGTGCATTAGGACTGTCATATTCTCCACTGTCTCCAGGTAGGTGGAGTGGAGATCCTGGGTCATGGAGGACGATCTGTAGCAGGCCACATTCCACATTGTAGTTGTGGCTGATGTTAGCTGCACATGGATGATCACAGAGATATCATGCTACCCCACTAACCTGGAGGTGTAGGTATCCCTGATGAATATGGATACAGCCCCTCCATGTCTGTCAGTCCATGTTCTGTGGCTGAAATGTGTGGTATGGGTTGTAGTCTGGTAGTGCTGGTGTGCTCTCAGGAGCCTTAAGACAGATTTCAGTTAATGCACAGATGTTGATGTTGTCCATCCTGAGGAGTGCTGTGAGTGGCATGCATGTTGTGATCACAACCGCTGGTGTTGAGTAGCATACTCCTCATTGAATCTGATATTGTGCTGTTTATGGAGCTGGTATTCACCTTTGAGACTCTCCTAAATAAGACACCATGGGGGCGCCAATAGCCTTGACCAGTATTCCAAAGCCTAAGGCTGACACATAGGCCGGTATGGTATCATTACATGCATGTTTCCCATCTGTGCTTGTTTTTCATCTCTCCTGTAGGTAACCTACTGGTAAACAATAGAAAGCCTTAAATTTATACAAGTCTTCTAGCTTCCAAGATAGGCTTTTGGAGTGACTAAGTATCAGTGTTCAGTATGTTCTTGCTATACTCAACTATTTCCTGACTACATGGTGATTTCTGACTGTATATTGTGATATGAAGGTCTGTTTATTTACATATTATGGCTGTGATGGCCTGCGCATTAGAGGTTCACAGATAGCCTACTACCTATCTGCCCAAGGGCAATTAGAAGCATAGCTACAGTGTGTTGGCCTTCCCTACACCATTAATGAAGTAACTGAGCCTCTGTCAAGCATAGCCAATGAAGCAATTGCAGGCAGAGTTGCTGGAAGCTGTTGAAGACTGGGGTTATGGAGGGTGATGGGGCACTTAGTGATCTAAAGAGGGCATGTTAATGTGGCAATTCAACACCATTCAATTCCCCCAACAGGCCTTGCAGCTATCAAACTGGACAAGCTCCCCCACCCCCTGGCTGTACAGTTCTGGGACACATGATCTCAGGGGTGTATAGTCTGTTACCCATTCACACAACAAGGTTTCCCTTGAAGTGTGTCAGTGAGGGGCTATGCCTAATGTAGTTAGGAAAGTAATGTATTGTCTCACAGTACATTTGTTATATGTTGTTATTTCAAGAGTACGTGAAGCTCAGTGAGTTTGGGGGCCTCCACCTTTTGCTTTTCCTAGCGTACACATAGAAATCATCTAAATAGGAAATAGGTGGAAGCAACGTTAATGTCAACAGTGTAATGGTTACAGCATCCGTATAGTATCTGTGCATTCGAGGTTTCAATCCTGATAAAGGCATGGGATGTTTATCATGTACAAAAGTATAAGTATATACTTGCATATATAGGTAGTAATTGTCTGTATAATAAACATTGGAAACACCCATATAAACTCATGTATGCTGGAGAGTACAGTCAACAGAGAATGTAATGTTATGTCAGCACATAGTGAGATGTTACGTCACTGACATGTATATATCCGGTGTAGTTAGCGGATGTGGCCGTGTTTGCGCGCACAGGTTATACATTACAAAGTTTGTTTAACTGTGTTTAACCGCTGCTATAATGTCACATAAACACTTTCAAACATGCTTACAACTGCTTAAATGAGCCTTATTCTGCAGTAAAACATATTTGTAAAGCATCGCAGGTGTCGAACCCTGG
>NC_056725.1:560869391-560944391 GCF_019279795.1 Protopterus annectens
ATGTTCAGAAATATAACAGCAGTACTCACATTTAGACCAAATCCTCTAGGCATTACACGCAGTATATTACTGTTCATCTCCATACAGCTGTTGAAATAGATTCCAAACAAATCTTCCACACTGTCTTCCTCACAAGTAAGGCATAGGGACAACGCCCAAGTGGAGTACTCAATTATACTCCACTGTAGCCATGGTATTGGCTAAGGGTGTAAGCAGCGCAGCTATTGTGCATGTAATTAGCTACTTAGGAACACCAATTCATCATCGGGATAGCACATGTTACTGATCTGTAACTATAAAAGGTTGCCTTGTCACACATTCAAACCATCTGTATCTACCTGTAGGACAGTACAAAATACTGAAAGATGAACCAAAAACGAGTATTACACTAGTTAATAACACCTCCAATTACTAAGACGGTATGTATAACATGTAGTATGTCTGTGTTTGTAGTACCTGTACTGTAAGAATTACAGTGTAATCAATGCATATAGTGGAAATAGCTATCTTGTAGCAATGTATTGTTGAGCAGTAGTAATGCTTGTAGTATTCTATGTGCGTACTGCTGTAGGTCACATGGCAAACTCCGCATACACCACAAGGGATGTTATGGGCTTGGAACCCACCAATTCGCTTCCAGCCACTGTCAGTGTCAGGATTGGGCCACAAGTATGTGCTATAACAGACGATAGTATATGTTGATATATTGTAACAGTCGACATATGTGTGGGTGTATAAGTAAGATGAACATGTTAACGGTAAGCTTACCGTGAAAATATGGTGTGCATTGTAGGATATTATGCCAATAACTGTGTAATGTACACTATTCTAGGAAGATCTGTATTCTATTCTACATAGCAGTTCTGTTATGTTATGCAAACAGTAGTTATGTCTATTGGCAATTACAATACCCAATCACAGGATACATAGCATTAGTATTCATCTGACAGGTTAGCAGCATGATTGCAAAGATAATTGGAAGAGCCAGGTAACTATCCATGCACATAACACATGCAATTTTCACCTCTCTACTATCATTTGCAAGCAATAACAGCTGTGCATGTGTTCATGTTATGCAAATGTGTTGTGACCCTTGTTACAGGGCTGGGCCAAATGGCTATGTGTACACCGAGTGGATATTGAGAGTACAGACACACTGGTTGAACTATCAGGTTTGTGTAGCCCACCCTCTCATTGCCAACCTAACAGCCACCTGCGCATACTGTATGTAAGGTAGTGCACATCACTGGTAATGAAACAGGTTGCATATCATCTTTAACTCCAATATAACATCTGCAGTAGGAGTGTAAGATGTAGAAGACAGCTGCCCATGTGTAACAGCCGCATCACAGGTGATGGCTCACACTATCTGATTATATCCTGATCATGTTGATAGTGGCATCAGAGTCTATTGATACATGACTCTGTTTGGAGAGTGGGTGTCTGTGCCCAACAGAGCTCATGGTCCTGGTGGATATGTGCGTATATACCCAGAGAAGGACACAGACCTGTAGACACTTGCATCATCTGTAATCAACTAACAGGATGTGATATGCCCCTCAGAGGAGGATTTCTGCTAAAGGTAGCTACAATGTTTCCGTAATAGCCAGTGTTGTCACATCCATAACACAATTATTTACATGTGAGCATCACTGTCTAAAACATCTTCATAAGCAATACGTAAACTAAATACAATACTTGGTACTTGTAGTACTGACTGTTCATACAGGCATGTCCACTAGTCAGCTACTGGTGTTTACTAATGTCAGCTTGGTGTATGTGGCCATCCTGGGGGAATGTAATCTCTTTGCCATGTACACTGCCAGACCTACCTAACACCATGCCCCACACATTGTTTGGGATGCAGATACAGGGGTAAGCTGGAAGGCAGCCCAGTCTACAGCGATGACTGGACTGGACAGTCATGAGGTGTAGGTTAACACATGCAGCTCATCAACACAACCAACACATACCCTTACCAGAGCACAGTAAGGACACCCACACACTTTACCAGAAATCACACACATTCACAGACGCGTCTATGTATCTGGCCAAACAAGTGAGCCCCCAAGCAGGAAGAAACAGACACACCAAAATACACAAACTGTATGACATAGTTTGCATAACTGTGCCACACCTCTGAACACGACTGGAAACATGTCCAACAGTACTCATTTGTGAATGCAAACTCTAGCACTATGTTACACACCAATCTATATGAGGGCATACATACTGTCAGCTGCCTGTCTGCCATGATTAGC
Organism: Protopterus annectens; assembly: GCF_019279795.1. Taxonomy (NCBI): domain Eukaryota; kingdom Metazoa; phylum Chordata; order Ceratodontiformes; family Protopteridae; genus Protopterus; species Protopterus annectens. The sequence goes on from NC_056725.1 coordinate 560,871,653, forward strand.
CACATACGCATACACTCAGACCACCTTTTGAACTATACACATGACTCTGGCATATTCCATGTTGTTGTGCAGGACCTGTGATGCAGTAGCCTGGACTGCATGGAAACACATGTAGGAACTGTCAGGTCTTGTAGCCCATGCAGGTATGTCCCAAGGCCTGGGTAGCATTTTGCATTGGCCAGAATGATACTGCAGTACAGGGACAAAAGGATTGTATTCCACAATTGTCTAGTGTAGTGGTGCATGTCACAGGGTGTCCAGTATCTGTCATACTGGGATAACATGGTTGACAGACCATGATGCTTTTCCAGACAGGGCCTGCACCTGTCACCTCTGGGAATCTGGATACTGCCTAGGGCTCATGCTTCCCCTATAGTGCCTTCATCATGCACAGTTCAAGTGAGGGTCCACTGCTGTTACAGGGACAGCCAAGCAATAAACCGCAGGTCTTGCTACACAATGATACATGTCAGAAACACTATATGGACACACATATGTCAATCCCTAACACGGAGTACATATCTATGCAATGGCTGAGACATGTTTCAACGCTCTGGAGAGCACACCTGCATGGCCATGTTATAACACATACCTCACGTCTTGCCCATTATCCTTTATTGGAACACAAGGGCTGCAGGTGTGTCCATATTCCTGAAGGATATTTACACCCCCACACTAATTGCACTTGCATAACATCAGATGCATTATGCTGAGCAACTACCTTTGTGCTAAAGTGGAATTCCAAATGCACCTTGAGACAGATCACCCACCAGGCCGCGGACTTCCCAACTGTCATAATGTGCTGTAATGGGGAAGATTAGGTCTGAGACAGAACCATAATAATGGCTACTCTCAACTATTCCATTATGAACTGGGAAGATTCCTCATGGACCAACACCTGCGCTCAATGCATGTTGGATTCCATCAACCCTACTGACCTGGATCACAGTAGTCACACAAACAGGGCTAACAGTATGCTACACATAGTCTCAAATGTCAATGTTATGTTTCCTAAGAGCAGAGCGGTGAGTGCCATGGCACCCATGCAGATGGACAATGCATGTGCAAATGCTGAATCCTACACAAATGAACCTTAAGCAGTCACATATGTGCAGTAACTGTGCCATTGAAACAGAATCAGGATTCAACCCAACACAAACAAGTAGGCAAACTGGTGGTACCATGCTTTAAACTGTACCACAGAAGGTAGTAACTGTTGCAAGAGTGAACACACATGAGTGTAGGTGATCCCTGGTCAGCCTCAGTAAGATGCAGATACACCATATAAATCCACGCAAAGCTGCTGTGAAACTAATCAGCCACATATTATGAGGCCAAGCACAGAGCATTTTATAGCTGTGTCATTAATCGTAATGGCAACAAGACCTGCTGTGCTGCACAGCACTATGGCATGGGAAGTACTGCACCTAGAGAAATAGCACCTGTTCATCCAGATAGGGTCTCGGAGAACCTAAACCAACTCCCACCTCCCCCCCACCCCCAACAGATACATTTAGTAATATATCCATGTATACTACAGGGCCCCTGTACTAACGACTATGCAGGTACAAACTACACTCTAAAGCCATACATACAGCTTTCATGGGACCTGTCAACATCCCAGGGTGTATCCTAAACAAATGTAAGAACATTCAGCTATCCACATACACATAATGTTCAATCATAGCTTCATGTCAGGCTGTGTACACACCGAATGGTGCACAGCAACAGTTATCACACCCCACAAAGGGGGAGACATCATTGATAATGGGACATATTGCACAACTACCCTGCTGAGTCTGGTCTGTACAGCCATGAACTGTGGTCAACGTAATTGATGTACTCGGTACAGATGTAGATGACAGTAGGGTTGATTCACACTGCATATCATGACCTTAGCTGGTCGTAGGACACCATCACCCATACTGTGTTCAAGCTACACTCAGTAAACTAGGTGTATATTCCTATGTCACAGGAGTGGTTGGCAACTGGACTGCTGGCAGAACCAACAGTACAGAAGGTGTCTGACTAATACATGCACATCAAACCAGTGCCAGCCACAGTAATACAGGGGTCATATCTGGTACTCCCCCTCTTTGTTATATATACCACACAGACTAACACAGAAGGCATCAGCCTATTGATGTTTGCAAATGACTATGAACTAGGAGCAATAGTCAACTCAATGTGTGCAGCGTTCAACATACTGAAGGGTCTTAGTGTGTCAGATGTGTGGTGTGTGATGTATGGCTACAATCCGACAGATGAAAGTATTGCATTGTTATCCCCTATGTTACAAACCCTGTACCCATTATCTACCACCTAGGCAGCGGTCAACATAATGGCAGCTGCGTGTATGGAATGCAGCTGGACACTACTTCCCTTTGATAGTTACGTCACCACAAAAGACAAGTAGTCATATGTGGCACTCTTAATCATGACAGGGTGCCATTCAGGAATATAGAGATAACTGCTCAGCCATACTCAACACCCATGTGACCCATAATAGATCACATATTTCCTTTAAGGGTTATTGCCCATATGTAGATGGCCTACACTGCCCTTCCCAATCCCTAGCTGCACTATGTATCATGCAGCCTACCCTGAATAAAGCCATGTCCAACCCAGAGGTGTTGGACATCCTAAACTTAACACATCTTGATCCCAAATAAACACATACGTCATGGACATCCACCTTTCTAGCACAAGGATCACAACATGCCTGACAGATCCCTGTCCCATACACTTAACATACTGTTGCCATACTATGCATCCCTGTCCGGTGAAGCTGCACATCACTCCTCTCTGTGACATGGTGTGATGACCGCATGCCAAATATATCAGTAACCGTGTGTATCAGTTCTGTGGCACTGCTTGAACTGGCCACTGAAACTTACCTGTCTGTTGCCTACAGCTAGGTAACCTGTCTGCCTAGGCTCATAAATGGCCCAGGGCATATCGCCTACTAGATCACTATGACCATACATGCTATAGTTGATATCCAACCCTGAAATACCATCAGGCTAGCTATTGTCCCATGTGTTACACATGTGCAACACAGGCAATACATGTCAGGATGCTACACAGCTGTACAGTGCCATGTAGATGTATATGCAAAGCACATACATACTTGCAAGTCTGCAGGGTCACAGGTCATGTCCCTAATGGCTATGTATGACTATATATGTGACATATACACAGCATTAAGGTCAAATGCATTAATGTGAACATATCCAGGCATGTGCTGATAGGTAAAGACACCACTACAGGCAAACAGACATGCCCACATCAAAACAACATCCACATGGTGTATGAGCAATGTCATCACATGACACACACATATATAGTGATAACGTCACATCACCAGTAGGTGTCAAATGTGTGTGACTTATACATGTCAGTGGTGTTAGTGTCATGTAGATTTGCAAAGACGTATTTGTAATCTTAATAAATGTGATACACATGTATGTTCAGCTGTACTGCTGTACTTCTCTGTGAGTTACTGTGACCTGTCTCCATCATTATGTCTTCCAGGTATGCCACATAGCAGACTGCCGGCATACAGCCACTTGGAGGATGAGGTCCTCATCCCATACCTCCTCGACAACTACACAATGCTCTTCAGCCATGTGCCACAGGATGCACAGCAGTGGGATGCCCTGTGGGAGGAACTCTGCAGGAGGGTAAATGATGTTGGCGGTCACAAATGCACCTATCAGCAGGTGCACCAACACTGCACTGACCTGATAAAATGGACGAAACAGCATGCTAATGCAATTGCCAGGGAACAAGGTGCAACAAGTGGGGGGCCACTCACCCAGCCCCCACTCACACATACTGAGGAACTACTGGCCAACCTGGGGACACCTGCAGACCTCCATCCACAAGCTTTAGCTGGTATTTTGGAGGTGGGTGTCTCTCAACCACTGAGCCTGGAGTTGCCTAGTAAGTCACTACTGCACATAAAACACAACCTTACTGCACATAAAACACAACCTTACTGCACATAAAACACAACCTTATACTTCCCTAGACACACCCCCTACCTCTACCATCCAATCCTTCTCTTTCCTGTTAACCCACCTATCTACACACCATTTTCCTCCCTATACAACTTCTGTGACTATTCACACACGTCTCTTTATTTTTAGCCACACACCTTCCCATCTATTACTACTCTTTTTTTATTTCTCTTCTCACTTGACTAGTCTTGTCTCTCCTTATACCTTTTAAACTTCCCTCTATTCCCCTCCCACTGTATTACAGGTATACTATTTCCCTTTCTAATCTACTTCCTGTACCTTGTTATTACTATCACTTTCTACCTTAACTCATCTCAAATAATGACTCCCTACTTGCCAACCCTGCTCATACTCTCAGTCTTACTCTTAACTACCCTATTCTCTGCTTACCATCTTACCTTATTTGAAAATCCACTTATTATCCAGCCTATCTACACACAGAAACATACCACAACATGTATACATACTTGTCTTATCTTACACTCAAATACTACTTCCACCCCTTCCTGTCATCTACCTAAATTCCACAGACTGTCCCACCTCAACTATGTCTTACCCTCTGATAAAAAAATGAAAGTACAAACCCTTCTAAAGAGCATCTTCAAAACCAAACCAGTTAAACCCACCTTACAAGATGGTGACATCCACCCCAACCCTGGCCCAGTATACCCCTCTCCTCAACTGACTAGACCTACATCCAATAATACCCTCCTAATAAGACATCTTAACATTCAAAGTATAAACAACAAAGTATCCCACCTGCATGCCCTCCTTGATACCCATTCATTTGACATTCTCTGCCTCTCAGAGACCTGGCTAAAACCAGTCACTAAAGATACTGAGATTATACCCCAAGGCTATAATATAGTAAGACTTGACCGTTCAAAACGTAAAGGTGGTGGAGTAGCAATTCTCTTTAAGAATCAACTAAATATCTCCACCCTTCCAGCTTGCCCAACCCAGGACAGTAAAGTAGAAGCCATCATAACTAAACTCCAAATAAATGCTAAGAAATCCCTTCACATCATCTGCATGTACTTGCCACCAGGCAACAATATATCCATTTTAGAAGACTTTCTTAGTTGGGTATCTGCTACTTACCCCCAAGAAACTATAATTCTAGGTGACTTTAATATAGACTGGAACAGTATTAATGCTGAAAATCCTTCTTCTCATATGAACCTCCATGGTTTCACCCAATCCATTACCTCAACTACAAGATTCAATAAGCCTAGTAAGAAAGAGAATATTTTAGACTGGATACTCATAAATTAAGTCAAACTTTCTTATAAAGTAGGAACCATGCCAGATGATGTCAGTGATCACTGTTTAACATATATAACAAGAGAAAAGACTGATTTCCCAATCCTCCCTAATATAAGAAAAATACGCTCTACCAAACATTTTAATATAGACCTATTTCAAATTGAACTCAGCATGTGTAACTGGAACCCCTTAAAATCACTTCCTCTTGAAAATGCAGTATTATACTTTAATACCACTTTGTTATCTATTCTTGACAAACATGCTCCCGAACGCACCATCAAAATGAAGTCTAATACAGCCCCATGGCTCTCTAACGAAACTAAAAAACTAATTCTCTCACGAAATAAAGTCTGGGCCAAATGGAGATACCATAGAGACAACTCTGATCTTCTCCATTTCCGCCAGCTTAGAAATCTGGCAAAAAAAGCAATAATTACTGACAAAAAAAACTTCTACTGTGAACTTCAACAAACTCATCTTAACAATCCTAAACAATTCTGGTCTTCAGTCAATAGACTCCTTTCCCCAGGAACATCCAAAACTCCTACCCCCCTTAATGCTGACCCAGACACCCCACACCTTACTGCAAATGCTTTCAACTCTTTCTTTACTGACACTATTCAATCTCTAGCTAGACAACTTAACACCAACAACTTCTACCCTCCAAGTAACCTAGCAGACTCTTCTTACAACTTCACACTACAACCTATCTCTACCTCTTTCATCTACAGACTTATTCATAAACTGAAACCTTGTACCCCTTCTGCTGACAAGCTCCCTTTTCTTTATCTCCAAAAGGCTGCTAAAGTAATCGCATACCCTATATCCATACTCATAAATAGGACAATCCAAGAGGGAACCATTCCAGACATCTGGAAAGTCTCTCATATTATCCCACTACATAAAGGTGGAAACTCTATTGATTACTCTAACTATAGACCAATTGCTCTCCTTTCGCCTTTAGCAAAAATTATGGAGAAATGCATTCACCAGCAACTTGTTCAGTATCTCTCTCTATACAACATAATAGCAAACTGTCAACATGGTTTTCATCAGCACTACCACTGCTCTCCTTTCCTTTGTAGACACTATCAACATGAACCGCAACAATAACCTTCTATCTTCTGCTCTCTTCATTGATCTCTCTAAAGCTTTCGACATGGTCAACCACTCTTTTTAATTAACATTCTTGAATCCCTCTCTTTTGATAACCTAGCCATTAAATGGTTTAGATCCTATCTTAGCAACAGACAACAAGCAGTTCTATGGGATAACCACATTTCTTCTCTATTGCCTGTTACCATTGGTGTTCCCCAGGGCTCCATTCTTGGACCACTTCTTTTCTCCCTCTTCATTAATGATCTTCATTCTGTAATCCCTCAAGCAACCTGCATTCAATATACAGATGACTCTACCCTTATTTGCTCAGCATCATCCACCACGGAACTTATATCACTTACTCAAAAAATCTTCAACACAGTAGAAACATGGTTCTCTAGACGGTACCTCCTGCTGAATGCCAAAAAAACGAAACTTCTCCTCTTCACCCCCACCACTCGGACCCCCCCCTTAAACTTCACCATCTCCTCAAACAATGCCACTGTCATCTCACCTGACCTGACGACTAAACTGTTAGGAATAACCATCGACAATAATCTTTCCTTCGATCAACATATTAATAACACCATTAAATTAGTCAACAGAAAAATAGGATCCTTATATCGAATTAAACCTTTTCTAACTGTATCTACTCGAGCCAAAATTGCTCACTCCCATCTTATATCAACTCTTCTATATGCCTCTCCCATTTTTACCAACCTTAAGAAAGCTAACCTTAACAAACTGGCAACTTGTTATAACAACATTGCCCGCTTTGCCACTGGTAATCCTTTCAGAATTCACCTCTGTCTTAACTTAAAACTACTAGACTGACTTGAATTCCAAAACTATCTAGTAATTCCTCAACTTACCATTGCCCATAAAATACTGCACCAACCTGATAACACACCCATACTTTCTAAACTTTTAATCCCTTATAACAATCTTAACTCCCTTCGCTCCTCTAGTAAACTCATGGCCAGTTCAATAAAGTCAAATAACTCAGCCGGTGACTCTCTATTCACTAACACAGTAGGCAGAATATGGAATTTATTACCTAGTGATATAACACTGATCACATCTTTACCTCTCTTCAAACATACAATCAAACTGTACTTCAAAAGTCACTGGCTCTGTTCCTGTAATAAACCTGACTAACAATCTTACCTTTACTCTGTTTTCTTCACCTCTACTTTCTCCACTCTACTATTCAGCCCTTATGCTTGTTTTAAGCTATCTGTATAACTAACTCTCGCTTTATGTATTGTTTAATACCTCAGATCTGCTTTATTTTTTTTTGCATCTATTTCTCCTCTCTTACTCAACTGACTTTTGTTCTTCTCTTTTGACCGTTTCTAAATCTTATTAACATTCAAATTTACTTGCACTCTAATAGGCTACCCAAAATTAGATGCTATTACTTTTATCCTTTTATCCTTGAAATGCCTTTCTTTTGTAATTTGACTAGGTATTTTTTATGTCTTTGCTTGCTGTAGTTTTTGTATTGTTGTCTTTTTTCATTTTTTTTACTAGTATGTCTTACTAGTATGTTTTGTGGAGCTTTTCTCCCCGGGCCTCTACTGAAAATGGAAATAGTCTCCAGCTAGACTAGCCCGGTCAACAAATGTAAAATAAAATAAAATAAATAAATAAATAAAACTATATTTTACATAGTTACATGTGTTACTGTACAATATGTAATGCAACATCATATGTAAGGCATGTATACACACATGCCACATACTATATTCTGCTACTCTATGTATGCACAAATGTGCATACTCCATAGTATAATGTATTGTACTGGCTTATGTGCTAACATGGACATTGTACCCTGTAGCTATCACACAGGTGTGGATAATGATCTTACTGCTGTGACACTCCCGTTTAGGTACCTCTGGCATTTTGCAGTGACAGCAGCCTGTGTCAGGTGAGATTGTTATTATTTACCAGGCTTGATAATGCATGGAACATATTAATTGCATACTATCTGCCATAACACACGTACACATAATGTATGGTGGTCCTGCTAATGGACACTGGTCAGACCTGCAATGCATCGCACTGTTTACCTATGTGAAACAATTGAAGACTATATGAAACACCTACACTAAACCTTCCAAACTGTCATTGCCAGATGTGTGGGTGAATACAATGGTGGAGGTGTGTTCCACTGTAGGGACAGGTACTACATATCAGCATTACACATGTTGGGAATACAAACAGTATTGTACAGAGAGCATATGTGTGCACACACTCTAAATGTGTTGGAGCTGGAGTATGACCGGCCCACAGGATACAACCTTGTGGAGTATACCCTTGCTATGAATGTCACACAATGTCATGTGCTATCAGACATGTCCATGACATGTAGTGGGCTGACTGCAACACTGCTCAACTATCCTGCAAAACATGTCTCACATCCCATACATACCACCCTTTGTTTGCATAACCCTGTCCTCTGTGGAGCATATGACATCTATGGGTGTATGTCATATGGGATAACACTGACATGTGAAATAAGATGGCCATCACAATCACTGGACTGAACATGTATACACATGGCCATGGAGGATGGCCAGAGACATGAAGCAGCACACACAGTAGAAGTGATGTACATGTGTACACCCTGTTGTACATTGGCTCAACACAATACAACTATGGCCTTTGTGTAATGGTGATATTGCAGATGTGAAACACTAAACATCATACATGCCTGTGCACAGCTTGTGTATGCATAACATGAAACCACCACATGACATGTCTTGAACATCTTGAGTGTGTCACGACATGGAAGCATTCACCTATACAGTATCCAAATACGTACATGTGTTGCATAACATACACATACATCCACATCAAGCCGCAGATACAGTACATTCACCTTGCAGGTGTCAGACATCACTGTCATGCCTGCTCCTCATGTGTGTGAGGTACACAGATGGCATGTGGGACATAGAGCACTTGTAAGTTAGCCATGTGTGGGCATAGTTTCCAGGTATCAGTAATATGGTTGCAGATGTGCAGGGGTGTCATCCGTATACCCTTCTGTGACCTGTGTCACACATTCCACATTAGGGTTTATTGTGTATACACCTCAGTGATGTGGGTCACATTCCACATTAGATATGTATTGTATGTGAACATAGTCATGGCTATGAACTGTGTCATTAGCTCACACTGTATAGCAATTGTGAAGCCACATGATGCCCTGCAATGGCTATGCACATCAGCTCAATGTGCAGTATGTCCCTGCATATTTGTAGGGTGGACAGACAACAATGCATCAGCTGAAGGCCCATGTCAGTATAACACGTCCCTGCATTGGGACACCATTACCGTACTGTAGATTGGAAAGGGCACCATTGTGTTACACATGTATGCATGTCATTCAACATGTCAGCAGAAGACATGTCATACTACATGTGACTGGCAATGTTATACGCCACACAGCAGGCTGGTGTACTGTAAACCTGTGCTGATCTGTGGCACCATTGCAAAGTAGGGACAGCCATGTCAAACATGTGTATACAGCCACATGCACAATGTCTACACTCAGCTCAGGGGTAGGCAGAATAATGTTGAACAGACATGCACTGCTTTGGGGGAGATATGAAAGCTAGGGCTCAGGCAAACATAGTATGCAGTCAACATACCCTACTGCACATGTCCTGAGACATAGGGGTGGTGGCCAACACAAAGCATCAGTGGCAGATGTACAAAGGTCAGCGATGGTCTGTTAACATGTGGTGTATATTGCACACACCATGGCAGTGCGGGGCAATAGTGCAAAGTGCATGCATTGTGTTGCAAGTATGGGGCATAGGCTACTAACACAAATGGTGCAATACAGGTATGTATGCTAACCACCACTATAATTGTGTAAGGTGCATGCCGTCTGCCATAACACATGCATGCTATTGTGTACAACTCAGGGATGTATGATAACTACCACTATAATTGCCTAAGCCGAAAATATAATTGTCTAAGCTGAATGCCATCTGCCATATCACCTGCATGTAGTGTGTGCGTCTGTGTGTGTCTGTGTGTGTGTGTGTGTGTGTGTGTGTGTGTGTGTGTGTGTGTGTGTGTGTGTGTGTGTGTGTCTCTGTGTGTGTGTCTGTGTGTGAGTGTGTGTGTGTGTGCCTGTGTGTGTGTGTCTGTGTATGTATCTGTGTGTGTCTGTGTGTGTGTGTGTGTGTGTGTGTGTGTGTGTGTGTGTCTCTGTGTCTGTGTCTGTGTGTATGTGTCTCTGTGTGTGTGTCTCTGTCTGTGTCTGTTTCTGTGTGTGTCTCTGTCTGTCTGTGTGTGCCTCTGTCTGTTTGTCTGTGTGTGTCTCTGTCTGTCTGTGTGTGTCTGGTATAACTTGTAATGTACAGTTCTTGTCTTCCCCTCACAGGTGTTGATGTAGGTACATTGCCCTGCTGCGGTCCACCTGATGTTAGTGTCCCCACTGACTCTAGCAGTGATGATGATAGTATGATTGAGGCACAGGCAAGGTTGGCAGGGGCTGAATCTGTGCCACTGGTTGCCATTCAGTCTGTCTCCCCCTCATCCTCTACACAGTTTCCCTGCCTGCACATACCCCATCACCACCAACCATAGAGGAAGGACAGTTGGCGGGTGGTAGCATGGAACAGGGAAGTGTGGTGACTATGGAAGGTGTGCCTGCACACTATGATCCCAATCAACAGACTGGTGATGTCCCACACAGGCATGTGCCCAGAGCTGCTTGTTGGAGGACCACTCGCCAACATGCCCGTGCGAGACAAAGCCACATCAGCTGGAGTCACCAGATGCATGCTTCAGGCTGTAATGGAGGCACAGGCACATGCTGAATGGCACACCAGAGAAGGTTTGAGGCTTCAGAGGGCTGCTGTCCATTCATTAACTGACAACATCCAGGCACTTGCAAATGCTCACCATCATCTTGCAAATGTTTTGGATAGATGATTGGGTGACATGGTGAGAATTCTTGACAGTGGCATGTCAATCCTTGAGCATGGAATGTCTGTGCTGGAACATCTGGTGGGAGTGAGGCATTGGGCACGTGGATGTAGGTCAGCTACATCACCTGTTGAAGGTCTACGTGTACATGCTAGTGCATATGCCCGCTCCCATAGTGGCAGTAGCAGCAGCAGTGCAGCTGGTGCTGTGCAGTCTACTCCAGGACACAGCAGGCCATGTGCACGTGGTCCTGGATGGTCCCAACAGGGACACGATTCCAGTGGGCATGTGTCATCAGACGGTACCCGATCTGGACCTCTGCCTGGTAGTGCCCATGCAACCTCTGGCAGGTGCAGGTCACGTGGCCATGGCCAGACAACGTGAACTGTGCAACCTGCCTTGTACAGTCTGCAGTTGTCAATAATACCCCTGTGTAGGCCAGCCACATGCCAGACCTGTGTACATGCATACACATACACTGGAAACAAATGTAGGGCACCTCAACACACATACACATAACATCCATACACGCCCAGTGATATCACAGGTCCTAACACACACACACACATATGATGTCATCCAATGGCACAGCCTAGGCCTCTGGCAAACATTATCACCCTGTGCATATGATGATGCTTGTGCCACATCCCTGTCATCCACACCATTGGTGCAGGGACATGTTCATATGGTCTGATGCACAGGGTGAACCTACTAGGTAGACAATTGTAGATTAATATTGTTGAGTAGAGTTGACAGGCAGCAGACATACCATGTATTGCAGTTTTAGAATGCAATTTGTACATTTGACAGTATGTATCATGTGTAACAACATTAACAGCATGTTGATCTTGACATTCTGACTTCCTATTTCAGGTGTAGTTGCATGTGCTGAGGGATGACGGTGTTTGCATGTGTCCCATATGTACATGTTGACTACCCACAGGTCAGTATGACAATACCTGCATGCACTTTGTAGCTTACACATCACAGTTATATTCTCCCATGTTTCAATTATGTTTACTGTTCTAATGATCCAAGAGCATGATAGCTGTGTAATAAGCTACTGTGCTCAGAGCCATCACATCCATAGTGGGTGACATCACAGGTATAGTTATCTGGAGTGCGGAGGGGGTAAAAGAGTGGTATGCCGGATGACAAGGGTAAAGGCCAGTGGAAATAGTGGCTCTTCATTGGGAAGCAGTAATACCCACTGCCATGACAACATGCAAACAAAGACACACCCACACACTCAGGGATTCACAGAAACAGTAACACAAACTCTGACACACACACACACACACACACACACACACACACACACACACACACACACACACACACAGTTGCCAGTGTTCAGATGAGAACCCCTGCCTATGTGCATATCATCATTATAGTACTATGCAATTACAAGATGTGCCACAGAGATTACACATGTATAGGTAGTTGGTATGGCCTATGATCGAGGGCATTGACAGGGATACTACAGTGCAGTAAGTGTATGTGGGGAGGGGGGTCCATCAACACCCCAGGGTGTACATGTTAACAGGCGGTTAGTATGCCCATCTACGATTGATGATATCAACAGGCATGCTAGATTGCATTGAGTGGATGGGGGGAGGGGGAAGTAAATAGTGAGGGAAGAAATAGCCAGGGAATTGTTATGGCTAGGCTTGTATAGGCCCTAGGGCTGATATCCTAGTACCAACCTATGAACCTATGAACTATGGTAAAATATAGCCTCACTTCAGGAACCGGACAGTCATACACACTGAACATGGACAGCCATACACACACACACACACACACACACACACACACACACACACACACACACACACACACACACACACACACACACACACACACACACTGGCATTCACAAAGATATACACCTATGTCACACACATACAGACACTTTACTTAACCACCTGCCTATGCCTTTCTTTCTACACTTCACTCTGTACTGGTGTCAACAACAGTGTTCAGGAGAGTGATAACATGTGGGATGTAATCCCAGCCATACATGACATATATGGACACACATACCCACATGTGCCAGTACTGTGAATCAAACACCTGCCTATCTCATGATGGGTACTACAGAAGTGCAGCACTATTGCATCCGGTACAATGCTTACTGACTCTTTCCTTTATATATGCACAGGGGAGGTATTACTGTTACAGGTGTCATGAGGTTTGCCTTCAGTGTCACACTTACAGCATTCTACATTGTCTGTCCTCCACTTCAATTAGCAAAATCTGACCTTAGCAGGTACACAGGTTATTGTACGACTGATTGTAACACACCAGTGAGCTGTCCTCAGTAATCATTCATCTGCAAAGTAGCCCCACCACTTAGTAGTCATGTTCCGACATCTGTCCATACCTCATGTATGGGTTACTGTACTTAGAGCATATCACCATATACAGTTGGCAATGTTGAGGCTGTATTGCAAAAGCATGATGTACTAAGACAACAGCCACCTTCAGACATCAGACACTGTGCATACATGGAATCTACACAAACATCAATACATGTACACATATGTGGTCTACATCAGTACGTGCACTAGCAGGTCAAGAGGATACATTCCACACCTTCCCCATGCCATGTGTGAAACATAGTTGAGCATTACACCATAATGGATGTTGTATTCATGTACTGGTAGGACACCACCACTTTTACTGAGTAGCCAAGTGTACATATATTACAACAGCACATATCAGCATGACACACACAGCATTATTCCATGTCATGCACCTACAAACTGTTACTTGACATTGTCATGGTGAAGCCAGGGCACTGTAATTGTCAACAGTGAGCACATCATATTTGCCACACACACCTCATGTGTACTGGAAGAGTGCCAGCAATGTGCTCTGTTAGAGCTAGGCAATACACTCATTCAAGCATGTTTGAGGTCTGTGGCTTGTAAACATCACACTCCAGCATGTACTGGCTATTGTGGTACTAAGGCTAATGTCCAGATAGCACACAGCATGCATTGCTTGCAATTGTTGACATGGGGTATATGTAGGAGCTGTGGCCACACATGGCTGTACATGTCATGAGCATATCACCTGTGACTACTCAGGAACATACAGAGCAGAGCTGGATTTCCCTGAGTCTGTCAGTACAGGCCTTGTGTAGGTCCTATGGTCCTGTTATTTGGGTATGTTTGTAGGCATTGCATTAGGTGGACATGTCTAAAGAAATACATGCCACATGGGGTGTTGTATGATATGATAGGTGTCATGGGTGACCATTAGAGAGGGGATATTACCGCTGTCAACATAGATATCAAACCTTATGTTCTGTTAGCATACTATCTGCTATGTGCATGTGTGTAATGACTGTAGCCACCTGTATGTAGAAAGGAAAATGAAAGCTATGGTAATGTAATTTATGTTGTATGAGTGTGAGATGTATATATCCAGGGCAGGTACGGTTAGGTCATATCCAACCATGAGGGTGTTGTTTACTGGTGTACAGCAACAGTCAACCGTGTTAATGCTGACAACATCTGAGGGACCCTGGTATGTGCACAGCTGAGCTGGTTGCAAACAGTGGTATTATTGCATTGCATAACACATTATGCAGCTGTGTCTGTACATGGGTACTTTGCACAGTTGATGTAGGCCTAGGTACAGTCCACGAATTAAGGGTTATCTAGTGGTCTACCATACTATGTCATACCACATATGGATGTGTGTTGGTAGTCTGGGAACAAGGTGGTGGATGTATATTTTATTTTATTTTTATTTATTTATTTTACATTTGTTAACCGGGCTAGTCCATCTGGATACATGTCCATTTTCAGTGGAGGCCCGAGGAGAAAAGCTCCGCTATCTAACACATGATAATAAACAGTATATAGACAATACATAAGGCATTACATGCATGAAAAAAAGTATATACACAATTTAAAAAATAAAGCATGAAAAATATGTACACAGTATAAAGGTTTTTCAAGCACAAAATACTTAGGGCATTTGAATGACAATATGAGGAAAGTACAGAAAGGTAAAAGCTTATACTTGAGTATTGGAAAGGGTAGAATAGGACAGGATACAGTAGGATGTTTAAAAGTAAGCAGTAGAATGCAGAGAAGGGTATAGTTACTAGATTAGAGAGAGCATTTCTTAGTAGAATTGAGAACACTAAAAGCTTAAAGCTGGGAGAAAGTAAGATGTATGCAGGAGATGTGAGAAGCAGAAAGATCAGCTTGGGTAGTTGCAGGAGAATAGCCAGTGGTTGGTTAGGTAGTGTTTTAGTTTAGTTTTAAACAATGAGATGGAGGTTTGGGTTGTCAGGTTGGGAGGAAGTTGATTCCATATTTTACCAACTGAGTTGGAAAATATAGAGTCACCTGCAGTATTCTTAGATAGAGAGGTTTGAATCAGTATTTTACTAGATGAGCGAAGGTTTTTTAGGTTGTTGTAGGGCTTTATAAGGGTAGAGAGCATAGGTGTATTATCAGGGTGGTGAAGGGCTTTCTGGGCTATAGAGAGCTGATAGTATTGAATTAGGTGGGGTAGCTCTAGCCATCCTAGGTAGTGGAGATTTTTGCAGTGATGTGTTTTATATGGGGAGGCAGTGGCAAATCTGGCAGTGTTATTGTAGGTTGATGTAAGCTTATTGATGTTATATTTGGAAAGATTAGTATATATAGGGGAAGCATATAGTAGTGTAGAGATAAGATGTGTTCTGGCTATGGTAGTTCTAGCTTCTGGAGTTAAGAAGGATTTGATTCTGTAAAGCGAACCTAATTTTCTATTAGTTGCTTTTATGATTGAGTTAATATGAAAGTCAAATTTAAGTTGATTGTCAATAGTTATGCCTAAGAGTTTGGTTGTTTGGTCAGGGGAGATAAGGGTGCCATTGTTAGAAGTAAGAGAGAAGTTAATAGAGGGGGATTGGTGTGTAGGTAAGAAGAGGAGAAGTTTAGTTTTCTTAGGGTTTAGAAGAAGACAGTGATTAGAGAACCATTGCTCTATGGTAGTAAAAGTTTTTTGGGTAAGGAAGTGTAAGTCATTTTGGTTGGAGACAGAACAAATGATGGTGGTATCATCAGCATATTGAATACAAGTAGTTAGAGAGGTGACAAGGTGTAGGTCGTTGATAAAGATGGAAAATAAAAGAGGACCTAGGATGGAGCCCTGAGGGACACCTAGAGAGGTAGGTAGAAGCTCCGAAAGATTGTTGTTCCATAACACTGCTTGTTTCCTATTTTGAAGATAGGAAGTAAACCAATTTAGAGCAATGCTGTCAAGAGAAAGGGATTTTAAGCGATGAAGGAGTAGTTGGTGATTCACCATGTCAAAAGCTTTTGACAAATCTACAAAGAAGGCTGATGAAAGTAGATTGTTGTTTCGGTTATTATTAATGGAGTCAATAAAGGATAGTAAGGCTGTGGTGGTGCTATGGTAGGGACGAAATCCATGTTGGCAGTTTGCTAGGAGATTATTGTGTAGGAGGTGATTAAGTAGCTGTTTGTGGATGCATTTCTCCATTATTTTTGCTATAGGAGATAGCAGCGCAATAGGGCGGTAGTTAGAGTATTCAAAAGAATCACCACCTTTAAAGAGAGGGATGATGTGGGAGATTTTCCAGAGTGAAGGTATGGTACTTTCTTTTATGGTTCTGTTAATTAGTATAGAGATTGGGTAGGCAATAGCTTTAGCTCCTAGTTGGAGATATTCTGCTGGGATTTTGTCAGCTGAGGGTGTAGAAGGTTTAAGTTTTTGAAGTAGGTAAAGAATATATGAGGTGGGTATAGGTTTAAGATGAAATGGTGGCGGGGTACAGTTAGGGTTACCTAGTAGAGCAGGGTCAGGGCTTTGTTGGTTGGCTAGATTAAGTATTGTAGAAGTAAAGAAGGTGTTGAAGGCATTTGCAGTATGTAAGGGAGAGTCAGTGTGGGAGCCTAGTGGGCTGGGAGTTTCAACTTTGCCGGGGGATAGTAGTGTGTTGATAGAATTCCAGAATTTCTGTGGTTGGTGTTGGGAGGAACTCTGTAACTGGGTGTAAAAGTTTTTTTTATCTTGTATGATAGCTAGTTTAGTCCTGTTTCTTTTTTGTTTGAAATTAAGGTGGTCAAGTGAGTCTTTAGTGGTACGCCATTTAGTCCAGGCTTTGTTCCTACTTATTATAAGTTGTTTAGTGTTACTTGTAAGCCATTGTGCTGTCCTGAATTTCATGCGTATAGAGCGCATGGGGGCATGATGATCAAGAATGGTAAGAAAGGTATGGTTGAAGTGGTTAACAGCGTCGTCTAATGGCAGGGTTTGCAAAGGTGACCAGTTGACTAGGTTAAGTTCATATTGAAACTGATGGGGGTCAAAATGTTTTTTGCTGCGAGATTGTCGGATAAGGGGAGGTTTTGCTATATGTGTTTTGTGCCTGATGATGTATGTTAGTGAGTGGTCACTAAGGTCATCTGGGAGGGTTCCTGTTGTGTATTTTTGTTGGGGACTATTTGTCAGGATCCAGTCTAGTATGGTTTCTTTGTTATTGGTTTTATTTGTTCTAGTTGTTGAATTAATGGTTTGATGAAATCCATGGAGGTTAATATGGGTTGATGGATTCATTTGTTTGCATGCGTTCCAATCAATGTTGAAGTCGCCTAATAATATAGTTTCTTGTGGGAGAGTGGTTGAGAACCAGTTAAGTAGGCCTTCTAATAAAGGAGGATTGTTGCCTGGGGGAAGATAAGCACAGATAATATTCATAGTTTTGTGTGGGTTGAGGGAGAGTTTGGCTATAATAATTTCACTATTAGTGTCATTTAGAGGGGTATAAATAGCTTTACATACTTCTAGTCCAGTTTTGTAGAGTATGGCTACTCCACCCCCTTTTTTTTTTGGACAGTCTTGTCTTAGGATGTTATAGCCGAGGGGGATAATTTCATTGTCTTTTATAGTGGGTTTAAGCCAGGTTTCGGTAAGGCAGAGGATGTCAAATTGTTGGACTTCTAGTAGGACATGAAGAGCTGGAACTTTGTTGCAAATGCTACGGATATTAAGATGAGCTATAGAGAGAGATTTGGGAGATGGCGTGTTTGGTGTAGACTTAGATTTTATAAGTTGGGAATTAAGGGGAAGTACCAAGGTTTCAGGGCCTGGATTAGGGTGTATGTCCCCATCTCTTAATGACAAACTTTGTTTGAGTGAGGGCTTATAGTAGTAGATGTGTTTTGAGAGTGAGAGAATAAGGTATTTAATATGTGAGAGACGATGATATTTTGGTTCAAGATATGAGTTGTTGTATATGGGACAGAGATAGGTAGTGATTATAGTTGGGGGGGTAATTAGGGTGTGTTTATGTGGGATGCTAACAGTGGAGCTTAGAGGTAGCTCATAATAGGTTATGATATAGGTAGTGGAGAGAGAAGTTAATAAAGATAGTAGAAGGAGTGGGAGGTGTGTGTGGGACATGTTTAGTTAAGTAAGAGACTGTATAATTGTAAGGTATATGGTCAGAGAGGTAGTGTGTGGGTGGGGGTGGAGATAGATGATGAATGGGTGGAGACAGGAAGAGGCTGAGATTGGTGAAGAATGTGGAGGGTGTGGTTATGCGGGGATAAATGTAGAGGTTGCAGGGGTGGGTGAGATTTGGGGGCAGGGAGGGGAGCGGAGTGAGCCCACAGGGCAAACGGAGCGGGAAGAGCCAAAGGAGTAGAAAAGTGCTGAGAGGAAACAATCAGCCAGGTAAAAGAAGCAGGTGAGTGAGACAGTGATAGTATAACTAGAAGAAGAAATTGAGTGTGTTAAAAGCAGATGTACAGTAGACAGATCACAGAGGGAGGTAGATAGGCCAAGGAAGGAAAATGTGTGTAATAGTGTAAAGCTCGGAGTAGAAGGCAGGAAAAGCAGTGAGCTTATCAGAGGTAGAGAGAGGGAGGAAGTATAATAACAAGGGAGCTATGTAGTTGGCAAAAGTTAGAAGCAGATTTGTGAAGGGAGGTAATGGGAGTGGAACAGGAATTGAAGTAAGGAGAGCAAAAGCTGTATTAAGGGAGGAGAGATAGTGAAAGAAATAAGGGTACAAAGGCAACGTAGGAAAGAGGGTCTAGTTCTTAAGTTAATGGGGACTGGTGCTGGCTGCTGGTAGTCCTGGGCAGGTTGGTAGGCTAGGCACGCAGTTACAGAGTATAGGGTAATATCTAGGTTTTACATACTTAGGCAGTCTTTTCTTTAGGTATAGGACGATAGACACGCTTAATGTCTGGATGAAGGTAGTGGACACAGTCGTGGACACAGTTCGACTCCGCCAGTAGGGCCAGGAGTCCTATATTAGTAGTAGCTTGGTCCCAAAAAAAGGGGAACAGATTTCTGGATGGGAGAGAGAGATGTAGAAGGGAAAATATGAAATTACTTTAAACATCAACAAAATACCGAATTAGAATAGTTAGCTAAGCAATATTAAAAATAAACATGCCCTTTAGCAGTACAAAAAATACTATTAACATATTCCTTTGTAGATGTGGCTAACGTAGTTAACTAAGCATTTATAAGAAATAAAAAATGCCTTTTAGCAGAAAAAAACACATTTTAAACACATTCCTGTGTAGATGTGGCAAATAGTTAGGAGCGCTATGCTCAATACTGGCGATTAGTTATTAACGCTAAACGCTGCTAACAAGCGTATTTAAGAAAGCAATCTAAGTCACTTTAAACACTATAGCAGTCCCCTATACAGTTGTACAAACATGAACATGTGGCAAACAGTTAGGAGCGCTATGCTCTGTACTGGCGATTAGTTATTAACGCTAAATGTTGCTAACAAGCATATCTAAGAAAGCAATCTGACTAATTAAACACTATAGCAGTTCCCTATACAGTTATACAACAGCGTAATTCACTCAGGACTAAGACGACTTGAAAGCGCTAAGCTAACGCTGATTACAGAGTTTACAGAATCTAACACACTTTAAACACTATAACAGACCCCTATACAGTTTTACGACAATATAAATCACTCAGGACTATGACGACTTGAAAGCGCTAAGCTAACGCTGTGTACAGAGTTGCGTCAACTAACAAAATAACAGTATTCTATATACCAAGCATTGAATTTTTACAAAACATGGCAAGAGCAGAATAAAGTAAAAACCTCTGCGTATAGTTCACCCAGTTATGCTTCTCAGTGTGACGCTGTATACAAAGTCGCTTTTACTAAAACTAACAGTTTACTACAACCAGACAGTAAATCTTTGTTAAACAATTGTAAAAACAGAATTGAGTACAGAACAATATGTCTGCGTATAGCTCACCCCAGATATCCAACCCGTACGGATGGGAGACGTGCAGCAGCCAGGCCAGTGGGGAGGAATAAAGATGGCGTCCTGGGATAGGGGGAGTTATTTATAAGGTTGCGTGGGAGGGAAGGGAAAGGTAAGGGGGAAGGGCAAAAGTCTAGGGGAAAGGCGGGAAAAGGTAGTGAAGGAAGAAGAGTTCCAAGATGGGGGGGGTGGCTTGATCAGATGGGGGGTAAGTGTAGTCTAAGCGTTTGGGGTGGAATAGGTAGGAGAGATATACAAGTGTAAATAGATGAGAGTAATAGAAAGAGCCAAAGGAGTAGAAAAGTGCTGAGAGGAAACAATCAGCCAGGTAAAAGAAGCAGGTGAGTGAGACAGTGATAGTATAACTAGAAGAAGAAATTGAGTGTGTTAAAAGCAGATGTACAGTAGACAGATCACAGAGGGAGGTAGATAGGCCAAGGAAGGAAAATGTGTGTAATAGTGTAAAGCTCAGAGTAGAAGGCAGGAAAAGCAGTGAGCTTATCAGAGGTAGAGAGAGGGAGGAAGTATAATAACAAGGGAGCTATGTAGTTGGCAAAAGTTAGAAGCAGATTTGTGGAGGGAGGTAATGGGAGTGGAACAGGAATGGAAGTAAGGAGAGCAAAAGCTGTATTAAGGGAGGAGAGATAGTGAAAGAAATAAGGGTACAAAGGCAACGTAGGAAAGAGGGTCTAGTTCTTAAGTTAATGGGGACTGGTGCTGGCTGCTGGTAGTCCTGGGCAGGTTGGTAGGCTAGGCACGCAGTTACAGAGTATAGGGTAATATCTAGGTTTTACATACTTAGGCAGTCTTTTCTTTAGGTATAGGACGATAGACACGCTTAATGTCTGGATGAAGGTAGTGGACACAGTCTTGGACACAGTTCGACTCCACCAGTAGGGCCAGGAGTCCTATATTAGTAGTAGCTTGGTCCCGAAAAAAGGGGAACAGATTTCCCAGATATCCAACCCGTATGGATGGGAGATGTGCAACAGCCACGTATATGATGATACAACCTAGAATGCAGTATTTGCCACTGTCACCTGTACCTGACTCATCTGTGATGTGTTATGTCGGAGTAGTAGTCTTTACATGTGAGTAGCCTTTATGAATATGTGTACATCACTGCCTGGAATGGTCCATACCACTGTTATGGCCCACATATCTGGATCTGACTTATATGATGGTAGTGCAATTGTGCACTGCAGAGCCTTCAGCCAGGTGTTCCTCACTGCACAGATGTCAGTATTCCCCATTGTAGGTTCTACATTGAGCAAATGGATTACTAAAGCCACACATCTAGCACTGGTTAGCATAAGCATCCAGTACAATTGTCATGTAGGTGTCAGGGTGTTACTTCTGTGTGTAGGACATTTGCCTTGGAATGCGGCTATATGGGTAAATGTGACCTAGGTATTATCCACACACACTCGTAACATGGATGCATATGCTCTGAGTTGATGGCTAGTCATTCGGTCATGACAGCCCAGAATGACAGACACTGGACAACCTCATAATAACAGCAGGACATTGGCTCATTGTTTTGGTCTAGCAGTTGCCAACCATACCATGATATCACTGCTCATGGCATTAATGTGCTTGGTAGCAAATGCCTCATGTAAGGTGACAGACAGCAGCAGAAACAGTGTATATGACCAATGTGAGATATACTTAGGGTGCCAGTCCTGCTAATAATGACAATTACTAACACAGCCAGGAGAGGTCATCTTGAAACCTGCACCTTAGTACCATTACACAAGGTAGCTCACACATTATGCTTGCACATGCCACTGTTCCACGTATAATGCCACTGCCCACAACCTGCTATCAATGTATGCCTTTCAGGGCAGCAAGGTGTGTGACACATGCTGTAGGTAGCATCCGCCTGTGCGACCCAGGTAACCTATTGTCTGTCACATCCACACATGCATGAATGTGTATACGTAATATATATATATATATATATATATATATATATATATATATATATATCAGTACTTCATGTACATGTATGCATGTGTATCGCACAGCACAGACACAGATATATAATTTACGGGCCACATACAGGTATCAGGTAGTAAACCAATATGATGTGCATATATACTGACAGGTAAGATGTACCTAGCTGTAAACCTGTGTGTTTACAATAGGAGTCCATTACAATGTGTTCTGTACATGTAAATGTTTGAGCATACGTACTGTGGCCTTCAGTGATTAGAATCAAAGTGCATCCCAAATAGCCCTGTGCTACTAAGTTTATGAGCGTACCCACTGCCACCTTGTGTAATTTGAGTCAGTGCATCCAACAAGCCCTTTGTTACTAAGCGCATGAGCATACCCAGTATAACCTTGTGTAGTTGTAGTCATAGTGCATCCCAAACGACCCTGTGTTACTAAGTGTATGAGCATGTCCACTGTAACCCTGTATAGTGATAGTAGTTGTTCATTCCTCAGATGGCCATACTCCAGTTCAGGTTCCTGTTGTGCTACAACTATACCTCTCAGGCCTACCTGAGGATAATGTGTCTTGTTTCTGCATACAGGTTGTAATGGACACCTAGTTTAAACACACAAGTCTACAGCTATGTACTTCATGACTGTCAGTCTCCCTGTTGTTGACCTCAATTGTTGAAGGGCATTCTGACTGCCTTGGAATGTGTAAGCTCTGTGGTGCGTCTCGTAACTGCGTAGTACTGTAATAGTGATCTGTAGATAGGCATGAGTTCTGATTCCACCACTGGTAACTGTGCGTGTGTTTTTGTGTGTGACAGCAAATGCTTGAGTGTGTGTGTAAGCAAATGGCTGAGTGTGGTTGTGTGTGTGTATTTGTGTCTGCATCCTGTCATGACAGCGGGTTTTGCTGCATTCCAAAGTGATACCACCTTTTGCACTGTACTTTATCCTTGTCAACTGCTAAATCTCCCTCTTCCCCCCTCCCTACTGCACGTAATCGGTCCTGTGATGTCACCCAGCTCAGAAGTGGAATCAAAGTAAGTGTAATTGTATGTGTTCTGTGGCACATACCACAACTGCATACCACTGTACTAGTTACCTTTACATAGGCAAGACGTGTATGCACAATATTGGCAAGTGTGTGCGTGTTTGTGTTTGTGACTACCCTGTACCCAGGCATACACATGTGTAATGTCTTTTAGCACACCATGGTAGCCATCTGTGGTGACCGGTGTCTGCAAAGTATTACATAGTTAGGAATGGTAAAGAATACACAGTCAAGCACAATTACAGTTGGGTATGTTATTTTCCTGTACCACTGTCGAGCAGTGAAACTGAAGTGGTCACTGGGGTGTAGGTCCATACCCATCATTCCCCCACCCTAACTTCACAATCCCTGGGGTAGATTACATTAGCCATCATTCCCCACCCCAAACTCCACATACACAACAACCATCCCTTCTCTGGTGAACTGCTTATGATTTAAATGTTATAACACAAGAGATGCCTCTGCTTTGTGTACATTTCAGTTCCTTTCGAACCCTTCTGTGTCACAAAGGGTATTCAGATGTGTGTGTGTGTGTGTGTGTGTGTGTGTGTGTGTGTGTGTATATATATATATATATATATATATATATGTGTGTGTGTGTGTGTGTGTGTGTGTGTGTGTGTAGTTATGACAGTTGTACAGATGTAGACTTGTCTTTGTTGTTTCACAGAGTACAGTACATTCAAGGGTACTGTACATATATACACAAAGTGACTGTCCCATTTGTTTTCAGTACTGTGGATGATGCACATTATAGACTCCATGCAACATGTTTGCAACCCAGATGGCTTAGTGGTATGTCCAATGACCTCAATGTGCGTGGTCCAGGGTTCAAGACCTTCCAGCCTTGTTGATACTGTCAGTTAGGACTGCATAAGACAGTTGTAAGCAGGTGTAAATGTGTTTTTGTGACAGTAAACAGCGGGTACACACAGGTAACAGACATGTACAATCCGCATTACACTTGGAATGCCCTTCTTTGGCAATCCTGCTGATGTCACTCACCTACGAATACACCTCTGGGACTGCTGTAACCCAGTAATCTTCATGGCACGTGCTGTAACTGCGTAATGCTGTAGTGTGTTAAACTAGTTTGGTAGGTGTTCTAATTACAGACAGGTCAACTGTGTGTGTGTGCCTGCCTGTGAAAGACACAATGTTTTTAGAGTATGCACACTCTTTATAATTCACATGACCACCTTTGGCAATCCTGCTGTTGCCACCCACCTAAAAATACACCTCTAGGACTGCTGTAACTTAGTATTCTCAGTAGCATGTGCTGTAATCGCATATTGCTGTAGTGTGATAAACTAGTTAGGTAGGGATTCCATTCCAAGAGAGGCCAGCTGTGTGTGTGCGTGTGTGTCTCTGTCTGCCTGAGACAAGAACAATGCCTTTTAGAGTATGCACACTCTTTACAATTCACATGACCACCTTTGGCAATCCTGCTGATGTCACTCACCTAGGAGTACACCTCTAGGACTGCTGTAACCCAGTATTCTCTGTAGCACATGCTGTAACTGCATATCACTGTAGTGTGATAAACTAGTTAGGTAGGGGTTCTATTCCAAGAGAGATCGACTGTGTGTGTCTGCCTGAGAAAGTAACAATGCCTTTTAGAGTATGCACACTCTTTACAATTTGCATGACCACCTTTGGCAATCTTGCTGATGTCACCCACCTAGACATACACCTCTGGGAGTGCTGTAACCCAGTAATCTCCATAGTGTGTGCTGTAACTGCATAATGCTCTAGTGTGATACACTAGTTAGGTAGGGGCTCTATTCAAAGACATGGCAGGTGTGTGTGTGTGTGTGTGTGTGTGTGTGTGTGTGTGTGTGTGTTTGACTGTCAGAGCTTGTGTGGAGGTGGCTGTGAGTGTCTAACCACTGGACATGTTGGGGAGCGGATTTTGTAGTTTTCCTATATGGTGTCTGTCTTATATGTCACAATGTCCACCTCACGAGGAGTACAGATGTCAGTCAGCCAAGGGACTGTGTTGGCAAGCCATACCCCTACATCTGGCAAAAGGCCTGGTGAACAAAGTATGCAACCCTACTATTTCCCAGAATACGTCCTGAACCCATGTGTCATACACAAACACATTTGCCTAGAATATCCCGCCATGTTGCTAGTACCCTGCACATTGATGACAGATAGTAGGCATGGTGTGATTGCAGTGGGCTGCAGAGGGCATGGCACCCTGTACAGCAGTACAATAGGGACATAATTGCGGACAATGTGCCTTCACTATGTTCCCCACTGGATGCCTGCAACATATGTGGTGCCATCAAATGTGATCCACATTGGCCATACAATGCCTTACACATGTGCCCTGTATGGACTGATGCCACTGACACCAGGGAATACCTGTATCATGCTATCAATGCAGGTGCAGGGTCAACCTGCTGACTATAAGCAGGTCCTGCCACACTAGGCCAGTACTGGCATATCAGAGGATAACAGTCTGTGTACACAACATGTGCCAGCAAAACCAGGTACACCTGTACATGTCTCTGTACATTACTGTGGGACGTGCACATTCCAGGCAATGTCCATGTCAAGGACTATCAAACACAGACATGGCATGCATTGCAAAGCTATGGCCATACACAATGGTAACCAGGATGTCAGGACAGTTCATACAATACCCATCTGTGTGGGACATTGCAGACACTACACCCCTGTACCACACTGCACATCATTGTCAGGTGGCGTGATGCCAAGGATTACCCCTCACCCAGCCTTGTACAGCCATCTTGCACAGCCAACCACTACACACCCAAGAAGCAATGCACACATGCATGTCAGTACTGGCACCTTGTATCTGCGTGTGGGGTATGATGCTATCAACCACAGTCACTCCCAGTATAACTCCCATTGGCATACCGACAGATGTCAAACACGTTCACATGCCCTAGCCCATAGAACCTCTGGATATCCCCTGTGGTGCATGTAGTACCTGTGCATTACTGCAGTGTGGCAAACTAAGTAGTTTGGAAGTGTATTTGTGGGCCTGGCAAAGAGTGTCAATGTGAGTCCATTAGGGAATGTGGTTGTGTTGACAATGACATCCGCTCATGTGGATAGCCATGTGTGCTACACCTAATGTATGTCTACTATATCTCTGTTGCAGATTTTGCTCACCAGCACACATATATGTTCTTGCAGCACACCAACATGTCAGCTTTGTGGCACATGGAGTAACTGCATGCACTTGTAATAGTAATGATTAGTCAGTCAGGGATTTGTACCCCTGTACTGGTAGGTGTGTGACATACGATGCTTAGGTTTTAGTCTCCAAGCCCTTCTCTGATGTACTTTGCCTCTGTCTGTCTGTCCCTCCCACACACTCTGTGGTGGATGTGGAGGTGTACACCTGCTCAGCAGCAGCTTGTGTTTTGTAAGTGATGGTCATGATCAGGTGATGGCCTCTTCACCTATTGTAGTCCTCCTCTAGCTGATTGCATGTGGAACAGTTGTGATGATATTCCCATAGCCAATCACATAAAAACACAGTACAATATCTAGGAACATCCTGTTGGTGTTTGTCCATGACAGTTACTGTGAGTAGTACCTGGATCTGGTGTTTGGTAAATGGCATCACAGATGATATCTGGATGTACCTCAAATAACATACACAGTGGGAAATAGCCTAAAGACAGGAGGGTGATGTTCCAGACATGACTACAACATGTAAGTGTAGCTATGCTTCATTGAGACTACTGCCTGTTTAACAAGTTGTGTGTGGTAATGGCTATTCTGCATGTTTTAAAACTGACAAGACAGTGCTCTGTTTGTGAGGGAACCCACATCTGTAGGGCCGTCTGTGGACTGGTCAGTGTGTGGAACCATTTTTTTCCTGTGTTACTCACTGAACACACATCTGTGAACTGCAGGAGCATAGTGTGAGGATTGCGGTCAGTACATGGTGATAGTGATGAGTTACTGCCATCGCATCCCTGATTGGACATGTGTCACATGAAACAGTGGTATGACAGACACTGTCTGCGGTTCTCAGTGACATGCCAGTAATGGGCCACTGTTCATAGCTGCAGTCACAAGTCTTCTACACTTTGTGCAGATGTCATGCAGTATATATGCATGTGTTGTGCTCCCTCTGCAAATGTATGCCATCTGTTGTGTTAGATTGATGGTCATATCTATGCATGCTGTTATAATTAATCCTGAATGCTGTTGACTATTACTAAGCCATATCTGTGTTTAAACTGCAGCACCATAGGCTGTATGGGTTTGGAGGTCCTGGCAGAACCTCCTGTCCCACTTCAGCTGGCCATGGCACCGGACAACAGCACATGTGGGGCCCAGCCTTGGACCTCCATCTCTGTTGGCTCTGCACCACCTTCTGGTGGTACTGCCACTGAGGATGGGGCTTGTCCCCCCTGGGAGCAGGTCCAGACAGGAACATGTCCGCTGTGGTACAGTCCCCGACGTGGTGCATAGGGGGCTCAATAAGGAGTTTCGAGGCCAGCTACATCAGCTCAGGGGCTGAGTGTCACATTTATAGGGTGAGGCTGCCTCTCCTAGACATCTCCCAGCACTGCCACCTTTGCAGCTGTTTTGGTGCAGTGGTGGCTGCCCATGGCTGGGGACCTCCGTCCCACTGTTTCCATCTGGACTTGTGACTGCTGAACACCCCTCCCCGTCTGAGGTGTATCCCCCCCCACATGTGTCATATACCGACCCTGTATGCTGTCTTGTCTGTCATCCTACCCTACCTATCCTCCACGAGCATACCTACTCTCCTTCTCCCACATCCCACTCTCACCCTACAGAAATAAAAGGCCAATCGGTTCCTAGAACAACATTTGCCCCATACATAGCTGTCCATTTCACACACTTGTCCACTGGACACATATAACCCTTTTAATATGCATCACAACATACTCCAGTTGTCCTCACCCCTGTCTCTCAGGTACACGATCCTAGTATGCACATGGCTCCTAAATGTTCCAGTTACACGTGATGCGGACGACCCCATTGTACACACAACACTACCAGTCCCTCTATGGTTACCCCATTTACCTCTATCATGATGATGATGTTGCACACAGCACCTTGCAAGAGTACTGTTTTCACATAATGATTGGACAGGAACTGTTCTATTAATGTAAATAACATGCACAGAGTGATGTATATGGCCAGTATACAAATGTTTGCGTGTATGAATGACACATGTCTGTCTAAGGGAATCTTGATATTACATAGGACAACACCACTACATAATACAGGCATTGCTGGTGTTTCCCTTTTCATTCCTTTGTAATGCTTTGTTGCCACATGGGATGTTCCTGATATATCTGTATATATGTATGTATCTATATCTGGACTTAAACACTCACACATACATCTACACGATGGAATACATTTCCTATACTGTTGAATGACTGCGCTGGATGATATGTTTGTGATAAGGTCCGATGTCTGTATATCTGCCATGGCTTAGTGGTAAATCTCAATAGCTGTGTGTGCAGGGTCCTTGTTTTGAGCCTTGCAGAGGCCATTTATTTTGTTGCTGGGCAGAACAAGGCCGTTGGATACAGATTGATTAAGGCACATTAAAGCAGTTGTGAGTGGGTGTGTGTGGGTTTGCACTGAGCTAAGCAATGCTAACCTCTGGTTACAGTTTCTTACATTCAGTTAGCCTCTACATTGCTTTACCAGTGTAATACTTGCATACTGGTGGCCAAACAGGCTTACACCCGCTTACTCTTGCACTTGTAAATGCACTGCATTTGGTGTTTGCATCTGACACTCACACCCCTGGGTGGGAGTGAGGACTGCTATATTACCTTGTGATGCCTATTACATCGGATTACATGCCTACAGTATTGGGAATGGCTGCCCATTAGGGACAGCATGCCGTTCGACTGTACGGAATCCGCGGCCTGTCCAGAGTTTGATTCATATTTTGGTGTGTTCCTCTTACAATCTGCACCCATCTGGCTAATACATGGGAACTGACAAACGTCAATACAAACAAGCAATTGGGTTTTGGAACCCACATCCATCAGCTGAGTCATGCTACTGCATACCTAATATTCTATCATCTTTCTAAAGTTGTCAGTGGAATATGTGCTTTCTTTACCTATCAGACCTCTCATACGATTGGGGAAAAATACAAACTGAATCAGGGACATGGAATAACATCAGGGACACATTTAAATTATTGATGCTATTAACCTGACACATTGACAGACTCAGAGCATATGAATTCATACACATTTTTTGAGGTAAATGATATTTATAACTCTTAATTGTTGTTATTCATTACGTGTAATTCACCACCTTTCCTCCAAATGTCACTAGTTTTAGGAGGGATTAAGTTGGACAGAGTTTGAAATTGAGTTGAAATCAGGGATGTCCCTGGAATTTGGGGACAGTTCAGAAGTATGGTCTCTAGTTGTTCCCCCAATGGTTTATGTCCTGTCCAGTGGATTTGTTCTTAGGAGTTGAGAGGTATGGGCATCACCTATGCCCATTTTGGAATATTACTTACATCCCTGGGGTGGTCCTATAAGACTGTGCCAGCCAACACCTGCAGGCCTAGGCCCATAATTGCATACCTATAGTTCCCCACCTGTCACTCCTCTACAGCACTCATCATTACTGTGGGTGCAGGTGGGGCATAAACACACCACTACACACTGCCCACTCTCCCCATGTCAGGACATGTCGTACATTGTGTCGACCCATGGGTTATCAGGCTTGCACAATCTACTGGTCCATGTACATCTACAGTCTGTTTGATAAGTCATTACCGGGACTGCCTCCGATGATGATGATCATTAATTTTTGGTGTCCCACAAGGGACAGCGATGTCTATGTTTCAAGATTAGACCTGGCAGGTCTCTCCCACTGGTAGTATCCTGCCGATGGTCTGGAAAGCAGTGGTGTGTTTACCTTTATTTTGTGTCTGTATGTCTCACCGGCCTAGCTGGGGGGTGGGGGGTTGATGCTACGTGTTACACGTTTGTTTATTGGACCCCTCACCCCCATATGCACGGCCTGTGAACATATGTAACTCGTAACTGCTGTATCATATCCTAGCTATATACATTTTATTTTATTTTATTTTACATTTGTTGACCAGGCTAGTCTAGCTGGATACATGTCCATTTTCAGTAGAGGCCTGGGGAGTTAAGCTCCAGAGTTTAGGATGAATTTACATTAAAGAAATAACATGAAAGTAAAGAGTAAAAAGAGTACAAAGAGTACAAACAAAAAAATAAAAAGCATTATAACTACAGACATAGTTATAAAGTGTGAAAATACAATAGTTGTAACATAACTGTTAACAATATTGTGCCAAGGATAATGTTACCAGTGGCATTTTGAAAAAATACTACCAAAATGTACAATTGTGTTTTTTTTTTTTTTTTTTTTTTTTTTTGTGAAATAGTAGGAAGGGGAAATATGACAGTGGATGTAAATAAGAGGTAGGTTGTAGGTTATAAGATGTAGTTTTTAGTCAGGTAGCAAGAGCTAGTGTTATACCATACATACATACCATACATGTGTATATTTACAGTCGTATATATATATATATATATATATATATATATATATATATATATATATATATATATATATATATATATATATATATAACAACATATGGATCTATGGGTGTCTGCATATGTATATATTTATATGTGGGTATGTATCCGTATTCTGTCTCTGTATGTATACATTTGTACTACAGTGAGGGAGAGGCTTATCTCTATGTCACTATGGGTAGATATACACACACATACCTCTACATATATACATCTACATCTGGTTATTCCATTCCTTGCCATATAGATTACACTTTGCTGCAGTGGGACTCGTAGTGGGTGTGGCTGCTCGTTGGGCGATGCCTCTGTCCAATGAACACATTCGCTTACATCCCTAGGGCTGTCCATATAGGCCCACATCAGCCAACACCTGCACACCTAGACCCATAAGTAGCTACCCATAGTTCCCCCACCTGTACATCCTCAACAGCACCCATCCTTACTCTGGGTCCTGGTCTGTTCTGGACACAACATTACACGCTGCCCACTCTCCACTTCATGGGATCCATTTCATACAATAGTCTCGGCCCATGGGTCATCAGGCTTTCCCACCCTTGTATTCCGAGTATGTATATACCCCAGCAAGAATGTTCGGTCTATCACCTTCTTTTGGTCTTGCCAATTTTTGGGGTGCCCTGCAAGGGACGCTCCTGTCTGTGTTCCAAGATTAGAATTCACAGGTGCACTGTGTACCCCCCCCAGTTGTATCCTACCTGTGGTCTGGGGGGGCAGTGGACTCTTTATATCGTTTGTGTGTATGTTTCCCGTGTCTAGCTGGGGGTGGTGGAAGGTCATGCTATGTGTTACATGTTTCTTGCTTGGGCTCCTCACTTCCATTGGCATAGCCTGTGAACATATGTCATTCTTGTGTGCTGTTTCTTATCACAGCTGTATATCTGTGTATATCTATGCACGCACACACACACACACACACACACACACACACACACACACACACACACACACACACACACACACACATATATATATATATATATATATGTGTGTGTGTGTGTGTGTGTGTGTCTGTAAAGCAATGCATACCCTGTGCAAACGCACTTACACATGCTTACTGGTGTTTATATATGCTTGAACCTGCTTACTAGTACCTTATTCATTATGACACTGACACTTCACTCCAGTTAACTTTTAATTGATATTTTGCAGTTTATACAGCAGATAGATGTTGCAATATGTTCATGTACAGATTACCTATGGTAAATGGTATGTGATGCAGTGGGATTTGGTATGGGAATGTCTGTTCGTTAGGCCGTTACTCTAACCAATACACTATTGCTGTGCTGCTTCATTTGCATATATACCCATATACCCATGGCTCCTGGTTCTCCAAACACATACCCCAATGCCTCCCTAACACTGCAGTCATCCATTCTCCAGTTGGATTCGCAGTGTATCCACACCACTACACATTGGCCACTTCCTACTCCTATAGACCCTAGACCCATCCCATCGGTTGACTCACTCCACGTATCCTCAGAACTCCCAAACGTTTAGTCCACAAACATTGGTGACATGAGCAACCAAAAGAATACTATTTGCAATTTTTGGGTTGTCCCACATGGGACATGCATGTGTTTATGTCAAGATTAGACTCTATATTTCATTACATCCTTACTCCCGTTAACATGACACTACAATAAATTAATAAGTATGACTATGTGGTAACCACACATTACGCATGAGAGCCTAATTATGTACGTGTTCGACATATTTCTTTTACAAATAGACCGGTTTAGTAACTGGTGTTGCATTAGCAAGCAGATCACAGGAATGATTCCATGTGTGGGAAAGTCCTCACATTTGATTTTTTTCAGCACAGCACTGACTTCGGATATTGTACACACTTCTGCATTTTAGCAGTTTCATCCCGTCCCTCTTCTGCACAACCTATTATTCTTTCTACTGTCGAGATTTGTAAGGGCACAGTCATGTTATTTATGTCTGCAAATGGAATGAATGTGTTACAGAGAATGTTCTTCTACATATTGATGTCTGCATGTGTGTATGCATATATACTTATAACGAACTCGCTGACCTCCATGGGGCTGTCCAATTAGAACCAGCCCAGCCAACCTTGGCACGCCTGGCTCCATAATTTCATACCCATAGTTCCTGCACCACACCCGTGTTCAACATACACGCATACCATCCATTGTCCACTTGTTATCGCAGCCATGACACACCTCCACACATTGCCCTCTCCCAAACATTAGGGGCCTTACACGCATGTTGTCCCAACCCATGTATTCTCAGGCTCTCCCACCATTTAGTCTTGAACATACCTGCCCTTGCTTGTGTAATGGTTGGATGGCCAAATGGTCTATCAATTTTTGGGTAGTCCCATCAGGGACTACTCTCTGTGTGTAAAGTAGACTTAGCAAATCAACAATGTTACTCCCACTGGTAATATCCTGCCTGTGGTGTGAGTAGCAGTGCTTTGCTCACTCCTGCCCAGCTTGATATGACATACGCAGACAGCGCTATATAATACTGGATTTGCTGCTGATTCCCTTCTCATTCATTTTTTATGCTTTATTGTTACGTCGTTCTTTCTTCATATATATATATATATATATATATATATATATATATATATGTGTGTGTGTGTGTATATATATATATATATATATATATATATATATATATATATATATATATATATATATATAGTATATATATCTGTATATACTTATATACATTTCCCATGCTGGGCACTGCTTAGACCTGCGCAAGTGCACTCAGACTTGCTTACTGGTACTTATATGTGTTTACTGCTGCTTATTTGTGCTTACACCTGCTTACTAGTACCTTATTCTTTATGACAGTGCCACTTTTTTTGAATGATATTTAAGTTAAATGTCTCATGCGATACTCTTATGCCAGTTTTATGGCAAAACGACATTCATTCCACATGGAAAATGATATGTGCTATTGTTGGGCTCAAACCGTGAATGCCTGTTTGTTAGGCAGATACTCTAAACACTACACTGTTGACATTTACGTTGATTTTGCATGCTTTTCTCTATCTGAATGAATATGATGTGTAAGCTACGCTCGGCGGAGGGTAGCGACATGCAAACATGCTGCACTTTGCTTACACCTTCAATATTGCAGCAATTCAAATGTATAATAGGGACACAGGGAATCTAATTGTGAAAGTTCTAGGGACAGGGCTCAACATTCCACTATGTGCTTGCATGTTTACTACTCTGATTTTATTTCACTGTTCGTGGACACTCTTCTATGCTTAGCATACATTTTGGTATCCACAGACACTGAATTACTGACTTGCTATTAGGGGCGGGCTCTACTAGTAGCCATAGTAGGTTTTGCAAGTGTCGGGGCATGTTTACACCTCCATAGAGCACTTGTACGTGCCCCCTGCACTCACATACATTTCCTGTGCATGTCGTGGGTGCGGTGGCATGCCCTCATACATATTCATATGGCGCTGCTGCACCATCTGTAGTGAGGACGCTCGGTGCAAGGCTAAAACTGTCCTTGCGCCGAGCTTTTTGAATCCTGGGGTTTGTGGTTATCTTTCACCTGGGTAGCTATTTTTACCTCACATCTGACTTTTGGTTGATTTGATCAGGAGCTTGAGTTCCTTATTTAGTTTTTTACAAGAGCAGTTTTGGCTTCTTGACAGATTTATGTTTGTGTGCAGCCACAGGTCTGTCCTCTCCAACACCACTGACTTACTTCTGTATGGCCTGGGGCCAGCACAGAGCATATGAGGATCCTGGGGAATCTGGCTGTCTCAGTATCTGCCAGGCGGAATTTGTCTTTATGCCCTACCCCATTTTCCCCTCTCTCACAGTCTCTTGGTAGTGTCCAGAGGGTAGGTACACAGGGTAAATGATGACTTATTGCCTTGCGTCTGTGGTAGCTCAGTCAAAGATCACACCCTAATCCCTATTAGGACTACACCCCCCCCCCTTCTTTACATATTCCTGGCCTCCACCATGGATCATGCAGGCAACACTGTTGACATCCTTTCCCTGCCAGTCTATCAGTTGCCTAAGCTGCTAACTGAACTTGGGTTGGCTGAGTTGTAGTCAGGGCATTATTTCTCTAATCTGAGCATTAGACTCTCTAGGCTATCACTCAGTTTTGGTAGGTTATGCTTTGCATAGTCTCTGAATACCAAGGGAATGAACAATGTTTCAAGCTTTAGTTTTAAGGTGAATGTGACGGACTTGTGGTCCGACATGAAAAAGGAGGAGGAGGTTACTATTGGCCGGGAGCAGAGCTTCCCCATATTAGTAAAGTCAAAGTAGAGGATTTTAATGCCTTGATTGAGGGTGCAGACTAGCTGGCCCAGAGAGTTTGTACTGGTGAAGTCCAGAAACATCTGGGCATACATGTTTGAGGAAATATAAGTGTCCCAGTTTATGGAGGATAGTTGAAGTCTCCTACAAAAATAGTATTTAGCTTAATATATGGGGATTCCCTATTGGTTAGGTAGGAGGTATGGGGAGGGCGATGAGGGACATGGGACATAGAGATGGTCCTAGAATTAACCATGATGTGATAAGGGATTTTGCTTATAGTAAATTGGACATGGAGGAGTTCCATATCATTATCTTGTCTAAAGAGTCTAATGATGAGATGGACATTTTAAGAATTTAGAGACACCTCCCTCTTTAGTGCCTTCACCTAATGTGATGGGCCTGTACAGGTGATTGTCATCAAAGCATTGCATTGCTGGAGTGCTTTCAGTGGTCTCGAACCTAGTCCCTATGCCAATGCATTTTTTCAACATTTTCCAGGGTAAGTGGTGCTTGTAAGATATGGATTTTTTTTATTTAAGTTTCCTAGAGTAGAACAGCAATACCTATTGTCCAGATTCTGTTTAGTTATGTTGGAAGCTTAATATGGTTGACATTGTCTAGAAAAGGCACTATGGGGATGGCAGGGTTTTGGCCAATGTATAGAAAATTTGTGGGGAGAGGAGTAAGCCATCCCTGGCAAAGAAGTTAAGGCAGCCTACCATGTCTTCCCAGTCTAATATGCCTATATAGTGTATCTCCTTTGAATGACACCAGGTGTTAAGCTGACTTTTGAAGTCAATTATCTTTTGTTCATATTGTGACATCATTATTTCTTCAATGAGAGAGGCTGAGGACAGAAGATATAACAAATGTCTCTCAGGTGTTAACATGAATGGGTAACTTGTCACAACTGAAATGACCACAATACTTTATTACCAAAAAATTCAAGGGCATAAATCATAAAAAAGATTCAGACTGACTCACAACCTTGTGTCTCTTCTTGGTATCATATGGGCTATTGACAGCTGACCCTTTCCTTGCATATAGAGCCTCTACAAACCCTACTTTTTCAGACTTGTTACACATTCACAAATCCAATGGTATCATAAACAACTGCTCAAGGGGCCTCAGTCTCTTTTGCAAAATTAATGGAACGTGTTAGAGGTATAGGTATGTATCACAGAGAATACCACTACAATTGTCTTCCATTCCACATAAAGCAGACTACATCTCTTACTCTGTTCAAATGCAGTTTGAATGAATGGATCAGTAACCACAAATTCACCTCTGATACAGCATCACTGCTCTTTATGAACAGGGGAAGCATGTAATTACTCCACCATATACTTGTTCAGCTTGTCTTTGAACATTTGTATTGCAAATTATAAAGGCTATTAACTGCCATGGGAATGCAATGCTAGGCTTCTTAAGATCCTTATAGACCAATACCCTAGTAAGTACCTATCAGCCTATGACTCTATGTGTACAAAATGAGTACTATGTCTTGCAGGGAGTACATTTAGGAAATATGCTACATAGTATAACTTTCATTTAAGGAGAGCAGATGAGGACAAAAGATATAACATGATTCTCAGGTGTTAGTCACATAATTAGCACTCTGGGATGTGAACAAGTCATGTGTTAAACTTGTTGATGCGAAATACACCAAAGTCTATTAGTTCAGGCATAGAAGACTAAAAGGGCAGCTAGCTACAGCTAATATGTCTTACCCTGAGTTATGACAACCTCATTGGTAGCTGTATTAGTTATGAGATGTAGGACTGCAGCTCCCTACATGGGGGAAGTAGTTATCTACATATGAAAAACTCATAATAACAGGTTGCCCTGTCAGGCTTCTGGATACAGCCAAATAAACTGTAGCTTGTCAGTCATTGACATGCTAAATTATGTCTGTCCATATTATGAAGGTTATCTGATTGTCTAAGGTTAATTAACATTTCAATCATTAACTGGCCATTTGCTACTTTTAATAACGTGTGACCCAGCAATACACTATAAAATAACAAAATAAAGTAAAAAAAAAAAAAAGAATACATCTGCTTACTGGTTAAAACCGAGCTGCTGCAACATTTCTGCTTCAGGAGAACTCCATAAATCAGTACCTCGATGTGTGGATACCACTGTACCTGAAAAGTTATTTTGATGACTGGTGCTGTTGAATGCAGCTGCTTCTTGCTGAAACCAAAGTCTGATTAATACACTGAACTTTGCAGGCTCTAACCTTTTCAGCACTGTATTATGTGCAGTTACTAATAAAATAACTTGTCTGTGTAACAGATGACATGTACGATAAGGTCACAGTTTACAACTTTTAATGTACCAAGTTTAGCTTTTCAAAGCATATATGAATAATACTCTCCAGTTACCTCAGAACAAACATGTTTCTACATGTACCAGATCTAATAAAAAATCAGATCTAACATCATACACTTTCAATGTCCTTTATATATATATATTTTTTATACCATTCAGATCTTGTCCATGAAACAGTCTGTTGTTGTTAATACTACTGGAATTTGTTTGATGTCATGCAGTCTGTTGATAAACTACTTTGTGCTCTGTCTCAATGTTCATAGGTTCATACTAGGCTATCTGCCCTGGGGCAATTATAAGCCTAGCCCGATTCTGTATGGCTTACACCACCCCTTGATTTGAGTGCCCTTTTTAAGGTTTAGTTTACTGTGCCACTGTCTAATAGTGACACGGGAGTAATCCCTGGGACAAACCTACAATCCCCCATCCACCTATCGAGATTCTTCTTGAAGAGATTCAGTGAGGTGCTCTGCCTCACATGAACTGGAATTCTATTCCAGAGCGAAGGGAGCCTCTGGGTTATGAACCTGTCCCTCCAGCAAGTTCTATTTATTTCTGTGCTGAGGTTCAAGTCCCTCAAGCATGTGGCTCTAAGGGATTTAGATTTACTGAGGTGGAGCATGTCCATTAATTCTGGATTTGACATAGCTTTCTATGTCAGGCATAGATCGCCTCGAAGTAGGCGGTATGCAACTGAGTAGAGCTGGAGTTTTTTTAACCGAGCAGCATATGGCATCTGTTTGAGACCCTTGATCCTCTTGGTGAGATACTTTTGGGGTCTTTCTAATTGCTGCAGGTGTCGGGTAAGGTACATCCCAAAAGGGCATTGTATTCTATGATGGGCCTGATGAGGGATGAATAAAGGGGCACGATTACCTCTCTTGATCTAGATGTGAAACCCTTCATGATGAGGTGGGCTATGTAGAAGGTCTTTTTAACCACTTTGGCAATGTGGTTTTCAAAGGAGAGATTGCTATCAACTTGGGTCCCCAGGTCCCTAATAACTTTCTCTGTACTTAATGGGTTTCCGCCTATGTGGTAATTTGTGGGCACATTGTTTTTGCCAAAGGGTATGACTATACATTTTTTAGCATTTAGCTTTAAACCATGGCGCTGGCACCAGTTATCTGTCTCTGTGAGACCTTTTTGAAGGATGTTTGTGTCAGCTGGAGAGTCGATTATGGCACCCAGTTTGCAGTCGTCTGCGAACTTGGTGAGCCATAGTCCTCCCACATTTGCCTGTACCTCGGAAAAGTATATACCGAACAAGAGTGGTCCCAGGACAGAACCCTGTGGGATGCCACTTGGGACTGGTTTCGAGTCTGACATGGCTCCAGCAACCCTCACTCTGTGGGTTCTGTCTTTGAGCCAGTTTGTGACCCATCTTGTGACATAGGGGTTTATATTTAAGCTGGATAGCTTATCTATGATGCCTGAGTGGGGCATTGTGTCAAATGCCTTTGCAAGGTCCAGATAGGCTGTGTGGACTACCTTCCCTTCATCTATGGCTTTGGTGACTGTTTTGAAGAAGTCAACCAGGTTCAAAAGGCAGGATCTGCCCTTGACAAAGCCGAACTGGGTAGGATCTAGTGTCTGTAGGTCCCCAATGTCTTTGTTTATGAGCTCCATGATGATCCTCTCCATAGCCTTGCAGACTAAGCTAGTCAGGCTTATGGGGCGATAGTTTCCAGGGTCCGTAGAGGCTCCACCTTTGTGGAGTGGGACCACTGTTGCTGTACGCCATTCTGTGGGGTGGGCACATATCCTGTAGTGAGGCTGAGATTGTATAGCTGTTTTATTTGAGGGATTAGTTCCTCTTGGAGTTCATGTAGGATGCAACCTGGGATGCCATCTGGTCCCATGGAAGCAGTGTTTTTTGCTTTGGAGAGGGCAGCCTTCACCTGAGCATCAGAGATGTTTGGGAGGCAGCCTTCTGCCAGGATAGATACTTGCTCTTTTGTGGGGGAGGGGGTGGAGAAGTTTGCACTGAACCTGTCTGCCAGGATATTGGCAATGTCTGTGGGTTCAGTGTATTTTTTGTCATTTAGAATCAACTCAGAACAGGTCTGGGAGTTGCATCCCAGGTTCCTAACATAACTGAAAAAAGCCTTATGATTGTCTTTGGTGTCCTGTGCAATTTTTCTCTCGAAGCTGGCCTTGGAGGATTTTATGAGGGATCGTAATTTTTTGCTAGTACTGATTCAGAGATGCCTTCCCTATTAGGGATTTTGCTCTATCATGTAGTAGCTTCCTCCTTCTGTTGTACAGTTTATTTATGGCAGGGGTCCACCAGAGTGGACGCCTGCCTTTGGATGATTGGGTCTTGGTTTTGTTTGGGATAGCATGATCCATGCATTCCTGGAGATGTCCATAGAATGCATTTATATAGGATTCTGCAGTTTGGGCCGTAGTTTCCACTGGCCCTGGGGCCTTGAAGGATTCCACTTCGGTTTTGAGAAGTGTGAAGTTTGCTTTTGAGAAGTTTTTCACTGTGGTTTTCTGGGCTGGGGGTGGGGTCGGGATGTGGACATCCAGTGAAATTAATTTATGGTCTGAATGTGAATTATGTGACAACCTTAAACTTTTAGGGAGTCTTTCCTGTTGGGAAATTGTTTCTGTCTCCGATCCTCCCTGCACCTGGGTTTCTTATCTGTAATTCCCCTTGAAGCTTGTATCAGGCACAGAATGTTCTGTATTACACACAGATGGATGCCTTTTAGTTTCTACTTATTTTTTAGCTAAGAGAAGTTTTAACCCTTTAATATATACATGCTAACAAACAGAAATGTACATGCATGTAAGTGACTATATTTTACTATATATATATATATATATATATATATATATATATATATATATATATATATATATATATATATAAAACAAACAGAAACATACATGTACTATTATAAGTGTCTAAATATATATCTGACACCACCATCTTGCCTAAACAGACAAGACAAGGGTTTCCCTTCGGTTGCTTGAGGTAAATTTGCTTGTGCTGTGTTTTTCATTTTGTTGTACTTTTTTTGCTTTGTTTGCATTTACTTATTACACGATGTAGCAATTTTTGTAGGATCACATTTTAGTTTTTGCTTCTTACTTCAAGGTAGGTGCATCTCAGTGACAGAGCAAGACATATTGTAATATTTTTTATTGCAATCACTTTCTTCAATTTGAGGTGGCCATGGAGTGACAGTGATAAAGTAGATGGGATATGAGTGGTGAAGTTTCCAAGACATAGGTCTTTGAGGGCATTTGTCCCCCCATTAAAACATTTGTTAATGTTTATGGGTGGTCTGTATGCCTGAAAATGAAATTTCTGTATCAGTATTGATGGCATGCAAAATTGTTTACTCAATAAAGTTTTTTTTAATTACATGTTTTGCTCCACTCCCCTCCATTATGTACCTCTTTGCTCACTGCCTGCTGCTTTTCACACTAATTGTTCATAACATAGTATCCCTAGTATTAACCCTTGGGGCTGGGGCCTCCTTCACTAAAGCATCGATACTACAGCATGTTCTATGTCTTCTTCTAAAAAGGGTAGTTGTAAACAGAAATAACTTTATGCTTTACTTTTTTTTGGCTATTAGTACAGGTCTTTAATGCTTTGTGGAAGTGAACATCACCGTTCACTTTTTCCACCTGTTTGTTATCCCTTATTATAACAGTTATGTCAGAGCAAAGTGTGTTATTAATTTTACTTTGTTTACAGGTCCCTGATGTTTAAAGACTGCCTTTAATTCCATTGTCTGCTTTACAGCAGCAAAAAAAGCTCAAAACTTTGTATTTTCCTGATTACCTCACTTTCTGAACTCCCTTTGTTCAGAGGGCCTCACTCACATACACTTCTTTTTCTGTTCATCTCAGTTGCAGTACTAACATTTGTTGTAAAAAACTTTGTTTTCTGTTTTGTACTGATTTTAGTTCATTTTCAGTTTGTATGCTGACATTCCTTACAGTTTTAGGTTTCTGTTTCTCCATCATGACACATATTCACTTTATAACCATAACTAAATTCTGGTTATTTTTGTAGTTTATATATCAACTTCCTTCTCCTGACTCTGAATTACTGTGTGAGAGTCAGGTCTTGCTTTCACCACCCCTATTCTTTTATTGAATAGGTATATCACCTTGACATTCTATATTTAGATTCTCTCTCCTCCCACATTTTCCATAGTGCTTTAAAGGGGGAATTATTTTTCCAATATTACATCAAAAGTCAAATTAGGTTACAGTCAAAATATATTCATTTTCCTAGAACTGTCTGAATTTCTGCATGTGCAAGGGATACTTTCTACCCCTCAGTGATGCATTAAACATCTGTTTTCTGAATGCTGCTAATTTATGCATCCATAATAAGGAAAGTTTAATAAGGTAAATCATGCTTCTGGAATATAACAGGGATTACAACTCTGTTTCTTCTAAAATACAGTTCATTTTACTAGCTTGGCTTTTACACAGAGACACAGGGCTGACTCAATTATCCTAGCTCTAGTAAATGATACTCCATTGGTAGAAAGTCATCTAAAGCATGTGTTTCACTTTTTACATCTCTGTTAGAAATACTATCTTTAGTGTTAGAAGCACATAACCTAATAAAACCCATACCTCTGCATTTGTAATAAATTAACATTTCACTTTTCTATTTCAAAATGATGTTAACATTCCTTACTGAAATCTTAACCATAGAAACATACAGTTCATTTTAAACATTCTGTCATAAACTAATAAGAGTTTTACTAAATTATTAGCTTGTCACATTGTTTTGAGTTTCTTATATTACTAGAAACAAGTTATTTTAAACATGACTACTACCAACGTTTCTTTTTCCCAAATATTTTTATTAAAGTTTATACATTCAGATAACAATTTATGACATTTAAGATATATAGAACTGCAAGACTAAAAAAAAAAAACAAACAATAAAAAACAGAATATCAAAAACACAACAAAAACAACTATTTACAAGTGTGTCTACTATACAATAACAATTCTAAACAAATACAAAAAATAACATTTATTATATAAGTATTAACAACTATTTATTTAGCAGTTCTTTAAATGTCACCCAAAAACTGTAAGAAGAAGAGATTCTGGTTGTTCTTGTTTTGAATGCTGCAAGTTCTAGATGACAAACTTGAGTTGCAAGATTTATAAATTCATTCACAGTTGGAGTAGATTTATTTTTCCAGTTCCTGGTAATAACTTTCCTTGCTATTATTAATATGTTCCATAAGAGTGGGTACTTTATTCTTGAGACACAAGCAGCTATTGGCATATTAAATAACATTAGAGATTTAGTTAAAGTAAATTTATCTTTAAATAAAACTTGTAATCAAAGATTAATATTATCCCAGAATGGTTTAATTACAACACAATCAAAAAACATGTTGCCAATCAGCTTTAACATTTGACTTACATCTCCAACATTCTACTTTCTCATTGTACATTAATTCCACTCTATGTAGAATGGTAAAAACTCTATGCATGAATTTCCAAGAGAATAATCTCCATTTTAATGAGGAAGGTGTTTGCTTTGACGATAATAGCATTATTTTTTTTCTCATCTTCAGTTGGAGATTTATTATTAATAAGTTTAAAATATTCTCTTGAAATCAAAAAGAAAAAAAAAACAATAAAAATATGAAAGTCACAGGCAGCAGAGACTCCAGCAGCTGCAACAGCTAGTAAATGTGCAGTAAAATGTAAAATGGTACAAAATGGTGGATTAGCACTTTCATTTATTAAATATAAACTTCTTCAAATCCACAGTTTTTGTACTGTTTTGTTTGCATTTTACTGCACGTTTGCTGGCTGTTGTACCTGTCAGAGTCTCTGTGGCCTGCAGGTTTCTTAAGTTTAAAATATTCCCAATAACTAACTTTATAATATTGAGTTGCATTTTTAACCACTTTATGCAATTTGAATAAATTACCTTTCCCCAGTATACTCTGTTGTATCAAAATGAT
This sequence comes from Protopterus annectens, assembly GCF_019279795.1. Classification (NCBI taxonomy): domain Eukaryota; kingdom Metazoa; phylum Chordata; order Ceratodontiformes; family Protopteridae; genus Protopterus; species Protopterus annectens. The sequence goes on from NC_056725.1 coordinate 560,915,452, forward strand.
TAAAAAATCAATAAGTTTAGGAATATAATTTATAACTGTTAGTTGCATTGAATTCATTTTATATTCAATAAATTGTCTAAAATTTTGAATGTCCAAAGATATTTCTTTACATAAATCAAATTTGTTTATTATATAACCAATAGATTGTGTTTTTTTACTATTCATAAACTGAAACCAATATATCAGGTTATTCTCTTTAAGAATTATCATTTATGATATCTTAAATTTAGAGATATTATTCTGAGAATAAGCTATAGGAAACAGGAGAAAAATCCATGCTTTGTAGTCTGGATTTCTGTAGATAACATTTCTAAAGGTTGTTATTATCATTGAGATATATGATAAATGTATTGATTGTTTACTATTATCTGAAAGTAATGTTTTAACAACCAGTGCATAATATTGTTGAATATTAAATGATGGTGTGAATTTGTCTGATGAATGGATGCTAGCCAAATGCTTCCCTGAAACTCTTTCCATTTAGCTTTATAGTTGTTATTTAACCAGAGAGATATTGTCTTGATGACTGATGAAAGGGCATATAGTTCTAAGTCTGGTAAACCAATGCCACCAAAAGAACAATCTTTAATGTGATGATTCAAAGCTACTCCAGGCTTGTTAGGACACCAAAGTAATCTCAGGATTAATAAATTAAACTATTTTATGCTATTTTAGGGGGAGGAAGTGATATGGATTGAATTATATATAACATTTTTGGTAAAATAATCATTTTGATTATAGAAAGTCTCCCTTCCACAGTGAAAAAAAAACTTATTCCATTTATTAATAAGATTATTTATAGAAGTTAAGCTATTATTGTAATTAAAAGTTATGATATTGTGGATGTTGTCTGTTAAGGTTATCAGCAAATAATTAAGGTTTATCTTCTGCAATATATTTAGAAAAACGTTTGCCCATATCTTAGTTATTAGAGTTTATATATAATATTTTGTTTTATCATTAAATCTAAGTCCAGATTTTTTACCTGAAAGCTATCTATTGCATTAAAGACAGGAAAGAGAGAACTATTACTTTCATTCAAAGTTAAAAGAATATCATCAGCAAATGGTTGGATTTTGGAGTTTAAATGCTTGTTTAACTGTATGCTTTTAATATCTGAATGTGATCTTATGCAATTTGCAAATGGTCCCATAATTAAAGTGCAGAGTAGTGGTGATAAAGGACACCTCTGTTCAGTTTCTCTGGTAATCCTAATTGACTCTAAAGTATATGGATCTATTTTTACATAAGTGTAAGAATTTTCATAAAGGAGGCTAATAATGTTCTGTATTACACACAGATGGATGCCTTTTAGTTTCTACTTATTTTTTAGCTAAGAGAAGTTTTAACCCTTTAATATATACATGCTAACAAACAGAAATGTACATGCATGTAAGTGACTATATTTTACTATATATATATATATATATATATATATATATATATATATATATATATATATATATAAAACAAACAGAAACATACATGTACTATTATAAGTGTCTAAATATATATCTGACACCACCATCTTGCCTAAACAGACAAGACAAGGGTTTCCCTTCGGTTGCTTGAGGTAAATTTGCTTGTGCTGTGTTTTTCATTTTGTTGTACTTTTTTTGCTTTGTTTGCATTTACTTATTACACGATGTAGCAATTTTTGTAGGATCACATTTTAGTTTTTGCTTCTTACTTCAAGGTAGGTGCATCTCAGTGACAGAGCAAGACATATTGTAATATTTTTTATTGCAATCACTTTCTTCAATTTGAGGTGGCCATGGAGTGACAGTGATAAAGTAGATGGGATATGAGCGGTGAAGTTTCCAAGACATAGGTCTTTGAGGGCATTTGTCCCCCCATTAAAACATTTGTTAATGTTTATGGGTGGTCTGTATGCCTGAAAATGAAATTTCTGTATCAGTACTGATGGCATGCAAAATTGTTTACTCAATAAAGTTTTTTTTAATTACATGTTTTGCTCCACTCCCCTCCATTATGTACCTCTTTGCTCACTGCCTGCTGCTTTTCACACTAATTGTTCATAACATAGTATCCCTAGTATTAACCCTTGGGGCTGGGGCCTCCTTCACTAAAGCATCGATACTACAGCATGTTCTATGTCTTCTTCTAAAAAGGGTAGTTGTAAACAGAAATCACTTTATGCTTTACTTTTTTTTGGCTATTAGTACAGGTCTTTAATGCTTTGTGGAAGTGAACATCACCGTTCACTTTTTCCACCTGTTTGTTATCCCTTATTATAACAGTTATGTCAGAGCAAAGTGTGTTATTAATTTTACTTTGTTTACAGGTCCCTGATGTTTAAAGACTGCCTTTAATTCCATTGTCTGCTTTACAGCAGCAAAAAAAGCTCAAAACTTTGTATTTTCCTGATTACCTCACTTTCTGAACTCCCTTTGTTCAGAGGGCCTCACTCACATACACTTCTTTTTCTGTTCATCTCAGTTGCAGTACTAACATTTGTTGTAAAAAACTTTGTTTTCTGTTTTGTACTGATTTTTAGTTCATTTTCAGTTTGTATGCTGACATTCCTTACAGTTTTAGGTTTCTGTTTCTCCATCATGACACATATTCACTTTATAACCATAACTAAATTCTGGTTATTTTTGTAGTTTATATATCAACTTCCTTCTCCTGACTCTGAATTACTGTGTGAGAGTCAGGTCTTGCTTTCACCACCCTATTCTTTTATTGAATAGGTATATCACCTTGACATTCTATATTTAGATTCTCTCTCCTCCCACATTTTCCATAGTGCTTTAAAGGGGGAATTATTTTTCCAATATTACATCAAAAGTCAATTAGGTTACAGTCAAAATATATTCATTTTCCTAGAACTGTCTGAATTTCTGCATGTGCAAGGGATACTTTCTACCCCTCAGTGATGCATTAAACATCTGTTTTCTGAATGCTGCTAATTTATGCATCCATAATAAGGAAAGTTTAATAAGGTAAATCATGCTTCTGGAATATAACAGGGATTACAACTCTGTTTCTTCTAAAATACAGTTCATTTTACTAGCTTGGCTTTTACACAGAGACACAGGGCTGACTCAATTATCCTAGCTCTAGTAAATCATACTCCATTGGTAGAAAGTCATCTAAAGCATGTGTTTCACTTTTTACATCTCTGTTAGAAATACTATCTTTAGTGTTAGAAGCACATAACCTAATAAAACCCATACCTCTGCATTTGTAATAAATTAACATTTCACTTTTCTATTTCAAAATGATGTTAACATTCCTTACTGAAATCTTAACCATAGAAACATACAGTTCATTTTAAACATTCTGTCATAAACTAATAAGAGTTTTACTAAATTATTAGCTTGTCACATTGTTTTGAGTTTCTTATATTACTAGAAACAAGTTATTTTAAACATGACTACTACCAACGTTTCTTTTTTCCAAATTTTTTCTATTAAAGTTTATACATTCAGATAACAATTTATGACATTTAAGATATATAGAACTGCAAGACTAAAAAAAAAAAACAAACAATAAAAAACAGAATATCAAAAACACAACAAAAACAACTATTTACAAGTGTGTCTACTATACAATAACAATTCTAAACAAATACAAAAAATAACATTAATTATATAAGTATTAACAACTATTTATTTAGCAGTTCTTTAAATGTCACCCAAAAACTGTAAGAAGAAGAGATTCTGGTTGTTCTTGTTTTGAATGCTGCAAGTTCTAGATGACAAACTTGAGTTGCAAGATTTATAAATTCATTCACGGTTGGAGTAGATTTATTTTTCCAGTTCCTGGTAATAACTTTCCTTGCTATTATTATTATGTTCCATAAGAGTGGGTACTTTATTCTTGAGACACAAGCAGCTATTGGCATATTAAATAACATTAGAGATTTAGTTAAAGTAAATTTATCTTTAAATAAAACTTGTAATCAAAGATTAATATTATCCCAGAATGGTTTAATTACAACACAATCAAAAAACATGTTGCCAATCAGCTTTAACATTTGACTTACATCTCCAACATTCTACTTTCTCATTGTACATTAATTCCACTCTATGTAGAATGGTAAAAACTCTATGCATGAATTTCCAAGAGAATAATCTCCATTTTAATGAGGAAGGTGTTTGCTTTGACGATAATAACATTATTTTTTTCTCATCTTCAGTTGGAGATTTATTATTAATAAGTTTAAAATATTCTCTTGAAATCAAAAAGAAAAAAAAAAAACAATAAAAATATGAAAGTCACAGGCAGCAGAGACTCCAGCAGCTGCAACAGCTAGTAAATGTGCAGTAAAATGTAAAATGGTACAAAAATGGTGGATTAGCACTTTCATTTATTAAATATAAACTTCTTCAAATCCACAGTTTTTGTACTGTTTTGTTTGCATTTTACTGCACGTTTGCTGGCTGTTGTACCTGCCAGAGTCTCTGTGGCCTGCAGGTTTCTTAAGTTTAAAATATTCCCAATAACTAACTTTATAATATTGAGTTGCATTTTTAACCACTTTATGCAATTTGAATAAATTACCTTTCCCCAGTATACTCTGTTGTATCAAAATGATTAAAAAATCAATAAGTTTAGGAATATAATTTATAACTGTTAGTTGCATTGAATTCATTTTATATTCAATAAATTGTCTAAAATTTTGAATGTCCAAAGATATTTCTTTACATAAATCAAATTTGTTTATTATATAACCAATAGATTGTGTTTTTTTACTATTCATAAACTGAAACCAATATATCAGGTTATTCTCTTTAAGAATTATCATTTATGATATCTTAAATTTAGAGATATTATTCTGAGAATAAGCTATAGGAAACAGGAGAAAAATCCATGCTTTGTAGTCTGGATTTCTGTAGATAACATTTCTAAAGGTTGTTATTATCATTGAGATATATGATAAATGTATTGATTGGTTACTATTATCTGAAAGTAATGTTTTAACAACCAGTGCATAATATTGTTGAATATTAAATGATGGTGTGAATTTGTCTGATGAATGGATGCTAGCCAAATGCTTCCCTGAAACTCTTTCCATTTAGCTTTATAGTTGTTATTTAACCAGAGAGATATTGTCTTGATGACTGATGAAAGGGCATATAGTTCTAAGTCTGGTAAACCAATGCCACCAAAAGAACAATCTTTAATGTGATGATTCAAAGCTACTCCAGGCTTGTTAGGACACCAAAGTAATCTCAGGATTAATAAATTAAACTATTTTATGCTATTTTAGGGGGAGGAAGTGATATGGATTGAATTATATATAACATTTTTGGTAAAATAATCATTTTGATTATAGAAAGTCTCCCTTCCACAGTGAAAAAAAAACTTATTCCATTTATTAATAAGATTATTTATAGAAGTTAAGCTATTATTGTAATTAAAAGTTATGATATTGTGGATGTTGTCTGTTAAGGTTATCAGCAAATAATTAAGGTTTCTCTTCTGCAATATATTTAGAAAAACGTTTGCCCATATCTTAGTTATTAGAGTTTATATATAATATTTTTGTTTTATCATTAAATCTAAGTCCAGATTTTTTACCTGAAAGCTATCTATTGCATTAAAGACAGGAAAGAGAGAACTATTACTTTCATTCAAAGTTAAAAGAATATCATCAGCAAATGGTTGGATTTTGGAGTTTAAATGCTTGTTTAACTGTATGCTTTTAATATCTGAATGTGATCTTATGCAATTTGCAAATGGTCCCATAATTAAAGTGCAGAGTAGTGGTGATAAAGGACACCTCTGTTCAGTTTCTCTGGTAATCCTAATTGACTCTAAAGTATATGGATCTATTTTTACATAAGTGTAAGAATTTTCATAAAGGAGGTTAATAATGTTCTGTATTACACACAGATGGATGCCTTTTAGTTTCTACTTATTTTTTAGCTAAGAGAAGTTTTAACCCTTTAATATATACATGCTAACAAACAGAAATGTACATGCATGTAAGTGACTATATTTTACTATATATATATATATATATATATATATATATATATATATATATATATAAAACCAACAGAAACATACATGTACTATTATAAGTGTCTAAATATATATTTGACACCACCATCTTGCCTAAACAGACAAGACAAGGGTTTCCCTTCGGTTGCTTGAGGTAAATTTGCTTGTGCTGTGTTTTTCATTTTGTTGTACTTTTTTTGCTTTGTTTGCATTTACTTATTACACGATGTAGCAATTTTTGTAGGATCACATTTTAGTTTTTGCTTCTTACTTCAAGGTAGGTGCATCTCAGTGACAGAGCAAGATATATTGTAATATTTTTTATTGCAATCACTTTCTTCAATTTGAGGTGGCCATGGAGTGACAGTGATAAAGTAGATGGGATATGAGCGGTGAAGTTTCCAAGACATAGGTCTTTGAGGGCATTTGTCCCCCCATTAAAACATTTGTTAATGTTTATGGGTGGTCTGTATGCCTGAAAATGAAATTTCTGTATCAGTACTGATGGCATGCAAAATTGTTTACTCAATAAAGTTTTTTTTAATTACACGTTTTGCTCCACTCCCCTCCATTATGTACCTCTTTGCTCACTGCCTGCTGTTTTTCACACTAATTGTTCATAACATAGTATCCCTAGTATTAACCCTTGGGGCTGGGGCCTCCTTCACTAAAGCATCGATACTACAGCATGTTCTATGTCTTCTTCTAAAAAGGGTAGTTGTAAACAGAAATAACTTTATGCTTTACTTTTTTTTGGCTATTAGTACAGGTCTTTAATGCTTTGTGGAAGTGAACATCACCGTTCACTTTTTCCACCTGTTTGTTATCCCTTATTATAACAGTTATGTCAGAGCAAAGTGTGTTATTAATTTTACTTTGTTTACAGGTCCCTGATGTTTAAAGACTGCCTTTAATTCCATTGTCTGCTTTACAGCAGCAAAAAAAGCTCAAAACTTTGTATTTTCCTGATTACCTCACTTTCTGAACTCCCTTTGTTCAGAGGGCCTCACTCACATACACTTCTTTTTCTGTTCATCTCAGTTGCAGTACTAACATTTGTTGTAAAAAACTTTGTTTTCTGTTTTGTACTGATTTTTAGTTCATTTTCAGTTTGTATGCTGACATTCCTTACAGTTTTAGGTTTCTGTTTCTCCATCATGACACATATTCACTTTATAACCATAACTAAATTCTGGTTATTTTTGTAGTTTATATATCAACTTCCTTCTCCTGACTCTGAATTACTGTGTGAGAGTCAGGTCTTGCTTTCACCACCCCTATTCTTTTATTGAATAGGTATATCACCTTGACATTCTATATTTAGATTCTCTCTCCTCCCACATTTTCCATAGTGCTTTAAAGGGGGAATTATTTTTCCAATATTACATCAAAAGTCAATTAGGTTACAGTCAAAATATATTCATTTTCCTAGAACTGTCTGAATTTCTGCATGTGCAAGGGATACTTTCTACCCCTCAGTGATGCATTAAACATCTGTTTTCTGAATGCTGCTAATTTATGCATCCATAATAAGGAAAGTTTAATAAGGTAAATCATGCTTCTGGAATATAACAGGGATTACAACTCTGTTTCTTCTAAAATACAGTTCATTTTACTAGCTTGGCTTTTACACAGAGACACAGGGCTGACTCAATTATCCTAGCTCTAGTAAATCATACTCCATTGGTAGAAAGTCATCTAAAGCATGTGTTTCACTTTTTTACATCTCTGTTAGAAATACTATCTTTAGTGTTAGAAGCACATAACCTAATAAAACCCATACCTCTGCATTTGTAATAAATTAACATTTCACTTTTCTATTTCAAAATGATGTTAACATTCCTTACTGAAATCTTAACCATAGAAACATACAGTTCATTTTAAACATTCTGTCATAAACTAATAAGAGTTTTACTAAATTATTAGCTTGTCACATTGTTTTGAGTTTCTTATATTACTAGAAACAAGTTATTTTAAACATGACTACTACCAGCGTTTCTTTTTTCCAAATATTTTTATTAAAGTTTATACATTCAGATAGCAATTTATGACATTTAAGATATATAGAACTGCAAGACTAAAAAAAAAAAACAAACAATAAAAAACAGAATATCAAAAACACAACAAAACAACTATTTACAAGTGTGTCTACTATACAATAACAATTCTAAACAAATACAAAAAATAACATTTATTATATAAGTATTAACAACTATTTATTTAGCAGTTCTTTAAATGTCACCCAAAAACTGTAAGAAGAAGAGATTCTGGTTGTTCTTGTTTTGAATGCTGCAAGTTCTAGATGACAAACTTGAGTTGCAAGATTTATAAATTCATTCACGGTTGGAGTAGATTTATTTTTCCAGTTCCTGGTAATAACTTTCCTTGCTATTATTAATATGTTCCATAAGAGTGGGTACTTTATTCTTGAGACACAAGCAGCTATTGGCATATTAAATAACATTAGAGATTTAGTTAAAGTAAATGTATCTTTAAATAAAACTTGTAATCAAAGATTAATATTATCCCAGAATGGTTTAATTACAACACAATCAAAAAACATGTTGCCAATCAGCTTTAACATTTGACTTACATCTCCAACATTCTACTTTCTCATTGTACATTAATTCCACTCTATGTAGAATGGTAAAAACTCTATGCATGAATTTCCAAGAGAATAATCTCCATTTTAATGAGGAAGGTGTTTGCTTTGACGATAATAACATTATTTTTTTTCTCATCTTCAGTTGGAGATTTATTATTAATAAGTTTAAAATATTCTCTTGAAATCAAAAAGAAAAAAAAAACAATAAAAATATGAAAGTCACAGGCAGCAGAGACTCCAGCAGCTGCAACAGCTAGTAAATGTGCAGTAAAATGTAAAATGGTACAAAAATGGTGGATTAGCACTTTCATTTATTAAATATAAACTTCTTCAAATCCACAGTTTTTGTACTGTTTTGTTTGCATTTTACTGCACGTTTGCTGGCTGTTGTACCTGCCAGAGTCTATGTGGCCTGCAGGTTTCTTAAGTTTAAAATATTCCCAATAACTAACTTTATAATATTGAGTTGCATTTTAACCACTTTATGCAATTTGAATAAATTACATTTCCCCAGTATACTCTGTTGTATCAAAATGATTAAAAAATCAATAAGTTTAGGAATATAATTTATAACTGTTAGTTGCATTGAATTCATTTTATATTCAACAAATTGTCTAAAATTTTGAATGTCCAAAGATATTTCTTTACATAAATCAAATTTGTTTATTATATAACCAATAGATTGTGTTTTTTTACTATTCATAAACTGAAACCAATATATCAGGTTATTCTCTTTAAGAATTATCATTTATGATATCTTAAATTTAGAGATATTATTCTGAGAATAAGCTATAGGAAACAGGAGAAAAATCCATGCTTTGTAGTCTGGATTTCTGTAGATAACATTTCTAAAGGTTGTTATTATCATTGAGATATATGATAAATGTATTGATTGGTTACTATTATCTGAAAGTAATGTTTTAACAACCAGTGCATAATATTGTTGAATATTAAATGATGGTGTGAATTTGTCTGATGAATGGATGCTAGCCAAATGCTTCCCTGAAACTCTTTCCATTTAGCTTTATAGTTGTTATTTAACCAGAGAGATATTGTCTTGATGACTGATGAAAGGGCATATAGTTCTAAGTCTGGTAAACCAATGCCACCAAAAGAACAATCTTTAATGTGATGATTCAAAGCTACTCCAGGCTTGTTAGGACACCAAAGTAATCTCAGGATTAATAAATTAAACTATTTTATGCTATTTTAGGGGGAGGAAGTGATATGGATTGAATTATATATAACATTTTTGGTAAAATAATCATTTTGATTATAGAAAGTCTCCCTTCCACAGTGAAAAAAAAACTTATTCCATTTATTAATAAGATTATTTATAGAAGTTAAGCTATTATTGTAATTAAAAGTTATGATATTGTGGATGTTGTCTGTTAAGGTTATCAGCAAATAATTAAGGTTTCTCTTCTGCAATATATTTAGAAAAACGTTTGCCCATATCTTAGTTATTAGAGTTTATATATAATATTTTTGTTTTATCATTAAGTCTAAGTCCAGATTGTTTACCTGAAAGCTATCTATTGCATTAAAGACAGGAAAGAGAGAACTATTACTTTCATTCAAAGTTAAAAGAATATCATCAGCAAATGGTTGGATTTTGGAGTTTAAATGCTTGTTTAACTGTATGCTTTTAATATCTGAATGTGATCTTATGCAATTTGCAAATGGTCCCATAATTAAAGTGCAGAGTAGTGGTGATAAAGGACACCTCTGTTCAGTTTCTCTGGTAATCCTAATTGACTCTAAAGTATATGGATCTATTTTTACATAAGTGTAAGAATTTTCATAAAGGAGGTTAATAAGATGTAAGACATTAGCTGAAAAATTACATTCCTCTAAAACTAATAGATGATAATTCTAATTAACTGAGTAAAAGGTGCTATTACTGTCTTAACATATTAGTATTAAGCTATCATTTATGCTATAAGCATAATCAGTTATTGTAAATATTCTTTTAATATATCATAGGAGTTCCTATTTATTATAAAACCAGTTTGGTCATTGTTAATCAGAAACGGTCGAAACTGCTGAATTTTGCTAGCATAAATAGCCATAAATATTTTATAACAAATATTTAATAAAGAGATTGGTCTGTAAGAGTAAAAATCTGAGGGGTCTTTATCAGCTTTTAAGATTGGAGAAAAAAGGTGTATTTCTAAGATGGAGGAACGTTTGTTAGACCTTTGATTATAGAGAAAACTTTGAGCAAAATACTTAAGGTATCTTTAGTCATTAGTTTGTAAATTTCCTGTGTTATACCATCATTACCAAGAGCCTTATTAGGTTTTAGTTTATTAATTTGAGCTTTAAGTTCAGACATTAATACTAGCCTGTCAATTATTTTCATCTGGCCTTCAGATAATTTATTTTAGTATTATTTCTAATAAAGATTTAATAACTTCGTATGAGTCCATTTTCGGATTATGTTCATAGGTTCATAGGTGTGTACTAGGCTAATGGCCCTGGAGCCTTTACAAGCATAACCCATAGGATTACCTTGGGATGATGCCACCTGACCTTAGTTCCCAGTGCTTCTGTTGAGTAGAGCCACTGGAGGGATCCCTGGGGTGAATTTTCTATTTCCCATCCACTCATCAAGATGTCTGTTGAAGAGGGCCATTGAGGTGCACTATTTGACATGTATGGGAAGTCTAATACCATAGCATGGGCAGTCTCTGGGTTATGAACCTGCCCCTCCAGCTTGTTCTGTTGATTGTGGTAATGAGGTTGAGGTCTCTGTATCATGTGGTGTGTAGGGATTGGGATTTCTTTAGATGTGGCATCTCTAACAGAGCTGGGTCGGGCATGCCTTTGTAAGTCAAGCAAAGATCGCCTCTAAGTAGGCAATATGAGACAGAGAATAGTTGGGAGTTTTTTGAGTCTGTCCATATAGGACAAGTGTTTAAGGCCTAAGCTCCTCTTTGTGAGGGACTTTTGCAGTACATTTTTGTTGATTGATTTTATTAAATTGATATCTAAATTCTCTTAGAATGTCCTCTATTTCTGTAATTTTTGTTTTACTATTTGGAAAATATATCTCTTTAATATGGTTAAATTTAATTAACAATATCATTATTGTAGCTAACTTGTGCATGGATTTTCGATTAATAGAATAATTAATTATTTTAATCCTTTCAAGATTTATCATAATTTTATGATTTAGGATTTTTAGATATTTACAATTTAAATGGTTAATTTCTTTTGTTAATTTGAATTCCCTTTTTGATTATCTAATTTTAGCTCAACTATTCTTTTGTGTAAATCTATAATGTCCTTATACCATTGCTTTTTCTTTAGGGCATACCAACTCATGATTTTACTATGTAGATATGCTTTTAAAACACCCCATAGGTAAATATCTGATAATTAAATTCAATAATGGTCTGAACTTCTTCATTAAATACATCTTTGAAGTCTTTCAAGTTGGTTATGTAGGCGGGTATCCTTTTAATGGGAATATTATTATTATTATTATTAAAGTTTAGAGTTAATTCAAAAGTTATGGCATTATGGTCAGAAAGCCGACAAGAAACAACTTTAACCTTACCTAGTCTATTGATTATATCATTCTAGAGATATACTGTATCTATTTGTGATTGTCATCAAGATCTGTGTGAAAAATGGGTAAAGAAAAGTGATTCTGGCTCTAAAAATTCATTGATAGCCTTAATATGAAATACTTCTTTGAATTCTATTAATGCTTTTGCTGAGAGTATCCTTCACTTTCTGGTAGTTTTAGAACCTTCATGTTTTCATATACAATTCACCTGCCAATATAACACTGCCTTTTGAAATTTGAATAATCTGGTCTAATTGATGTTTAACCATTTTAACTCCTGTTCCAGGGATCCAATTCACATTAATGAAGGTGTATAATTTCCTTTTGATTTCTAGACTTACTGAACAAAACATACCTTTATTATCATTACAGGTACTTATAATTTTAGGCGCAGGTATAGAGTTTCTCCACAAAATAACCACCCATCTCTTTTCTGGTTATATTGAGAGCTAGACAATACAATATAATATTTATTATTACGTTTATATATGTCTTCTTGTAACAGATATGTCTCCTATAAAAAGATAACACGATAATTGAATAATTTTAGACACTTATTTAAATCACACCTCTTGCAACCATTTGTTTAATTCATTAATATTAATGGAAATGCACTTTAGATATGTCAGATATTAAAGAAGACAAATATATAAATGATATCAGCAAAATTTCAGAAGTATGAAATTAACAATTAACCACTCCCAACATTTTGAACTGCCTATCAATAAATATATGACCAATAAGGATGATATTATTGACAATATACTTGTTAGTGACAATAGTAGACACTAATGAAAACAACATATTTCCCAAGAGATTAAATATAAACTTGTATTACCTATCTTTCACCTCATGGAGTCTAACACTCCTAGCTTGAATAGCAGATCTATCCAAACATTCCAACCCATGAAAAAAGTATGTCCAATACCTCACTACTACAATTAGAACAGTATGATCATTTAAAAAGAAGAAAAATAAGCAATTAAAAAACTTCACTCATATAAAAACTCAATGAACATTTAACCAGTTTCTAGTTTATAACATTTTCCTTGTCTGTATTTTTAAATGAAAGATGTAAAAATTATAAAATAATGAGGACCCTACATCTCTTATATGCATATCTCTACTAAGATTACTATATGAAGTAGCCAAAGTTGGCAGAAAAAATGGATTGTTAACTAGTTTAAAAATAATACCATGAGATTTTAACATCAGACAGGCACAATAAGATATGAGTAAGCATATGGACAGACTGCTAGTATGGTATCACTCTGCAACATGAAATTGCAATGTCATGTTTGTTGCATGTTAGGAATTTCGTAATTAAATAACACATACAAACAAATACATTATAAGCCCTATTTAAAAAAGAAGTCAAACATATAAAAGTTAAGCATATTGTATACAGGCAGTCAGTGATAGTTATGATCACCGAATTCAATTTTCTAGTGGCAATTACATATAAGTAGCATTAATGCTTCAGCCAAAAATCACAAATATACAGCACAGAAAACTTTCTGGAAGAGTAAAAAACACATGCATAACTGAATTAATAGAATATAGAAGTAAAACTCCAAGCTTTGGCAATGCTAAGCTGAATAGTGAGTTCAGCACTTCCTGAGGAACTAAACATTACTGCTGTCTGCTATAACATAAAACATACAGTGCATCTTTGAAAACTTATATTTGGTTTCTTTACTTGACATTTAGTGGCACATTTACACTCAATACAGTCCAACATAAGATGGTAAATTATAAGTCCTGCTGTGTAATATTATTAGAAAACTTTAGCTTGGATGCTACACAATTATAATTTACACATTATATCTACATAAATATTAAATGGTAAAAGGGGTCTACTTGATATGGCTGACATTTCACAATGTCGAAATTCATATCGTCGAGACCATATGATTGACATTTGAAATGTTGCCCATACAAGTAGAACATAAAAAACAAAAAAAAACTTACCTTAACGCTGCTAGGAGGGGGGCTTCACCCCGCTGCACCCTCGGAACATAAATATACCAACTCCAAGATTGTACTACAGTGCAGAAGTGGAAATCTTTCCATTCTGCACTGTAGGGAGATACCGGTTCCCCATGGTCAACATTTCAAATGTCGATCATATGGTCTCGGCCATATGAATGTTGACATTGTGAAATGTCGACCATTTGAAGGGGACCTGGTAAAAGTTATAGAGCTTATTCCTTTTTTTTTTTTTCAAAACAGGTTTATTGTTTTAACATATAAGAGAAATATCATAACAATTTTATACAAGTAATTAAAAATAGGTATTATTATAATATTCAACAAAACAACTAAAGTATTTACAAAGACATCCACTACAATCAGATCAATTAATTAAACTAAAATACCGTGCTATTGAAATTAGAATTTTTTAACAAATTTTGTAAATTATCCCATACAATATAATAAGATGTTTTTCTAGTTGTTCTTGTCCTAATTGTGTTTATTTCCATATGGCACACTATATTCATAACATTTTTAAATTCATTGAACGAAGGAGGTGTATCTGAAATCCAATTTCTAGTTGTTATTTTCCTAGCCACTGCTAGAATAGACCATAACAAGGGAAGCTTAACCTTTTTAACACTTTGAGGTACAGGTGTGTTGAATAATATAAGAGATTTAGAAATAATGAAATTATCTGTAAAAAGAGCCTGCAAAAAATCATTAATTGACTTCCAGTATTCTTTCAATTTTATACAGTCATAAAACATATGAGCCCAGTCAGCATTTATTTCTACATTACATCTCTTACATAAATTATCTTTATTATTTATTTTATTCATCATCAAAGGTGTATAAAAAGATCTATGTAAACATTTCCATGTATAAAGTCTCCAGACAATGGAAGACGTAGTTCTATAAGGCAGATTCCAATATATATTGTTTATCTTGTTGATTTGGTGGGTCCCCATTAATAGAAGTGAAATAATTCCAGTATGAATCTATACTGTAAAAAGTTTCTTGTCTGATAATTTTATGTATGTATGAAAGTTTACCTTTATCAGAAACTTTATGTTGTAAATTTAATATCAAGTAATCAATCAGTGTTGGAATAGATTCTTTAACTGTTATAGACATTAGATCTATTTTATTAATGAGATGTTGTCTAAAGGTCTGAACCTCTAACCAGCAAGTTTCTCTTAGATCAAATTCTTGTTTTAAGAAATCTAGATTTTTAACTTTATTATCAGATATCAACTGATACCAGTACTTTAGATCATTATCTATAGCTAAATGAGTTCCTTCAGAAGTAGATGACAAAAGCATACCCTGAGTATACATTATAGGGAATATAATAAAATTCCATTCCCTATACTTAGGGTGCATGAATATAAAGTTACAATAGCTAATAATAATGTTTAATGGGTAACAAACAATATGTTTAGGTGTAATAGGTGAAGTACAAAATTCCTTTAGTAACCATAACATGGAGTTATTTACAATCATATTTTTATGTGTTAAGGAGATTTTCATGAAGTGCATACTAATTAGCTCCCAATAATCTTTCCATTTTGCAACATATGACTGATCTATTAATAAAGTAATAACTTTTACAATAGAAGAGATAGTATATAAATTAAAGTCTGGAAAAGAAATACCCCCTTGAGACCAGCAATTAGTATGTTTCTTTAATGCAATCCTAGGTCTATTAGGTGCCCATAAGAAATTTAACATTAGTGTATTCAATTTCTTGATAATTATTTTTGTAGGTGAAAGTATTATTGATTGTATTAAGTATAAAATCTTGAGGAATATTATCATTTTAATAATTGTAAGTCTCTCCTCCATAGTAAAAAACATATTATTCCAGGTATTAAAAAGATTTTGTATATTAAGAAAACAGGTATTATAATTATTATATATAATAGATTTAATATCTTTAGATAGTATTATACCTAAATAAGTTATCTGACCTGAATTGGGTACATATTTAGTAAAATCACTAATGAGAATATTTTTCGTGTATATATAGGTAGTATTTTAGTTTTTCTTCATTGAATATTAAACCAGAAATACTTTTAAAATTCATCATTTTATCAAATAGAGACTGCATAGAAGAATTAGATCCTGCTGATGTAATTAGAACATCATCTGCAAAAAGTTGAATTTTGGATGTTATATTTTCATCTATTTCAAAACCCTCTATGTCAGTACTGTTTCTGATCAAATTAGCCCAAGGCTCCATTACTAAAGTGAATAATAGTGGAGAAAGTGGACATCCTTGTTTTGTACCTTTAAAAATGGGTATTTTTGTGAAACATATGTTCCTACCTTAATATAAGCCAAAGTTCCTTTGTATAAATGCTCAATTAGATTTACAAATGCATCTGAGAAGTTTGTACGCTTCAGTAAGGTAAACAGATAGTCCCAACTTACTGAATCAAATGCTGAACTTATATCAAGGCTAATAAGTGTTAAATCTTTCTTTTTCCTATTTGCAAAATCAATTAATGTTAAAGTTCTTCTTATATTATCAAAAGTATTTCTATTTACAATGAAGCCTGTCTGATCTATATCTATAATGCTGGAGATGATTGTCTTCAATCTATCAGCAAAAATACTCATAAACATTTTATAATCAACATTAAGTAATGAGATGGGCCGATATGAAGTACATCTAGTTGGATCTTTATTAGGTTTTAAAATTGGCGAAATAAATGTATATTGCCAAGATGGGGAGTTATTAACTCAGTTTGGGCCAAAATAAAAACCTTATGTATTAATGAATATGTACTTTTAGAAAGGATTTTATATATCTCTGGTATAATACCATCATTACCCGGTGCTTTGTTTGATTTAAGCTTATTTATTTGTGTAATAACTTCTGTATATGAAATACTCTTGTGCAATAGTTTAATCTGTTGTTTATTAAGCTTTTTATTCATGTTTGTGGTTATAAACTCCTTTATTTTATCTTTAGGTTCCATGTTAATGTTATTATGGTTAATTTTGTGAAAGTGATTTCTAAATTCATCTAGTATTTCTGGTATACTAGAAACATTCTTCTTTTTTCTTAGAGAAAAGATTTCTTTGATATGGTTTTGTTTATTCAACCTTTTTGTTTTATTTTTAAGTCTATGTAAGTATTTGGGGCTTATTGAATAAGACAAAAACTTGTATTTCTCTAAAGTTATTTTAACTTTATAAGTTAAAATTTCTTTGTATTTCTCATTTAGTTTGTTTATTTCTTCAATAACTTTCTTGTCCATAATATTTTCTTTATTATTATGTTTATAAGAGTCTAATTTACTTTGAATATCTAACAATTCCTTATCCCAAGATTTCCTTTTATTATTATACCATCTGATACTTTGTCCATATAGATATGATTTTAAGGCATCCCAAACATAAACAATGGAGACTTCAGGAGTATTATTTATGTCTAAAAATGTTTTACTTCTGAAAGTATATATTCTTTATAGTCTTTTAGTTGAGTTAAGTATGCTGGTATCCTTTTGATCTGAACATTATGAGTATTTTTTATCATGAATTCAAAAACAATTGAATTATGATCAGATATAGGACATGAAATGATTTTGGAATTAATTAAATCTGTTACCATCTGGTTAGAAATAAAGACCCTATCTATTTTTGAATAAGTTTTGTATCTGTTAGAAAAGAAGGTGTATGATAATGATTTTGAATCTATCTGATTATTAATATCATTCAAATGATAAGAATTAGCAAAATCATTTAAATGTTTTGCATTAGATGTAATTCTTCTTTTCCCTATAGTGGTAGTATCACTTTCAATTAAAGTCACCAGCTAAAATAATATCTCCTATAGAGAATGATATGATCTTATCAAGATGATGTTTCACTGTATTAATACCAATTCCAGGTATCCAATATACATTAATTAAAGTGTAAGTCTTCCCATTAATTTGTATTGTAACCATACAAAACATTCCTTTGTCATCCTGATAAGACTTAATGGTTTTAGGAATGGGCATACTTTTATAACATAAAATAGCCACTCCTCTTTTTTTCTGAGTGTGCTCTGAACTAACCAATACTGTATATTTGTTTGTCGCTAGTTTATCAATATCTTTTTTCAAGAGATGGGTTTCTTGCAGGAAGACTAAGTTGGCCTTATGTAAATTAATGTATCTTATTAGGCTTGCCCTTTTACACGGATTATTCAATCTATTAATGTTTAAAGAAATTCCTTTTAAAGATGTCATTTGGCATTTTTAAAACTTAAGAATCTTATGATCAAAATAAAAAATAACAAGATAAGTAATGTTACATCTCCTCCTTTAGGTGTACCTTTAAATATAGCTGTATTTATTGAACCTTTTATGGGATTTTGTATAGGATTCAATTTTGTTTGTAGTGACAATGAGTGTACAAAATATATTGTGGATGTCAAAACTATATACAAATAACAATGAACAAGTGAAAATAATGTAAGGATTAAACCTTGCATCCAGCCTGGAGTTATAAACTCCAACTTAAAGTAGTATTTACCACTCAAGTTAACCCCCTACCCTAAGCAGCAGTACTCAGCTACCACCTTATCAATTTAATACTAGTTATATTTAACTGAAGTTAACAGTTTTCAATTCAATTATCTAGCAAGACAAGACTACACATTTGGTAAAACAGCATCATATAAACTAAAATAAACTTTTTTTAAAAAAAACTGTTCATACTACTATATACATCTATGTAATATAAAACACTTGTATTCAAATAGCATTCAAATAATCTTGATGTTAGAAATCAAGAGGAGAGAAAAATAAGTTCTAACATTCATTTAAATCAAAAACTTTGGCTAATATGATTCATACATTACATATATTAAGATGCATCTATTTTCTGTCATGTAAATGCAATCAACAGCTTCCAAAAAAAAACTTGAATTGTTTGTATATGAGCATTTACTCAAACTCATTATTGTCAATAGAATAAAATATTGTATTCATAGAAATTGTTATAAATCATACTGCATAGTTATGCAGATTCTCAGAAACACTTGCATTATTATAAAAAAAAAAAAAAAAGAAGCCATCACACACACACATATATATATATATATATATATATATATATATATATATATATATATATATATACATATATATACACACACACACACACATACACACACACGCACACACACACACACACACACACACATATATATATATATATATATATATATATATACATATACACACACACACACACACACACATACACACACACACACACACACACACACACACACACACACACACACACACACACACACACACACACACACACACACACACACACACACACATATATATATATCTGATCTCACTGAGTTGTGTCCTTGCTGAGCACTATCCTACTTGCTGTCCCTACAATAAATCTGTCTGCTTTATACAAAATAATGCACAGCAAACACATTTTAGTAACCAGATTTTACAACCATGCTATACTACTGCTTTAAAATATATCACATGACAATTTCTTCCAGAATAGAGTTATAAAATTATTTATGCTTGTCAATCAGATGAAGTAAATGAGTTATAGTAATGTATATGTTTGGAACATAAGTTTTTAACACAGATTATTATGCTGCTGTTAAGTAGATTTTCAAAAACACTTGAATAAATGTTTCATTTTCTATGCCTTCTAAAATAAGACATTTACTTACTACAAGAAACTGCATCATTTAAACTCATTATAACTGACATATTTTATGAATTATAACATAGATATTTAAGTAATTATATAAAAAAACTCACATTTAGATGTTAAAGAGTTCATTTTCCTTCACATAGTCACATTTGCATCATTTCTATTTCCTGGTAGAGTGTTCTTCCTGAATCTGTGATGTGTCAGTGTGATATCTAGGTCAAAGGTTAGACTAACTGCTTTCAGCTTCTCTGTGAGAATTCTGAGAGTTGAAGCTTTTGAACTAGCTCATGGACACTGTGCATGAGACAGCCCACATCCCAGATTGTCTCCCTTAACATTTTGGCGGGAAACTTATTAAAAACTAGTGACAAACATTCATTTAGCAGTGTAAATGCTTCTAAACATGACAAAACCTTCACAATGTATTTTACAGGTTATTACAGCCTCTATGTAAGTGAAATTAAGCCCAAAATTATTAATAAGTAATAAAACTCAATATTTTTGTCCCAACTCAATTTTTATGCAAATCTTATTATTTACTGTGTCTATATGATCAAAAGCATTTCTATATATTAATAAAGAAAAGAAAAAGAGAGTAGAAAATATAAGGGTGTAAGGCAGAAATAAAAAAATGTAAGAGGAAGCTATAAGAAGTATATACAATGGAATATTACTTACTGTTTATATTAACAGAGTTAAAAATAAAACATATTATTTACTATTATTTAGTTCTAATTATTATTAGTTAAAGCATGACAGATTATTTACAAACAAGCATAAGCAGTATAATCAAGAAAGTATAATTAGGAATAGCATTTGAAGAACATATAAACTTTTTACAAGGAATAAATATGTTATTATTCTATTAGTCATATTTTCATTACTCTTCTCTCCCTGCCCTCCCCCACCCTTTACCCAATACATAATCTAAATAGAATGTCATTGTTTAAACAAAGAAAAGAAGAAAAGGAGAAGAAAAAAAAGATAAAGAAAAAATGTATCAAATTACTGACCTTACTTTTTTTCAGAAAGAGAAACAAATTGAATCATAGCTTGCCATTAAATCTTCAGATATTTTGACTGGTTATGAAACAAAAACATTTCTTTGCACACAGAGAATAACTTTGATTAAATATTTGTGTCTTTCTGGAAATGCAGGAACTATATTTAAAAAGATTAATAATGAAATAAAATGATGAGAGAAAAAAAACATAGAACAAATCATTTGTTTTTTAGTCTCCTCTTCTTCTCTGAAGTCTTCCATGAAGTTTCAGTTGCCAGTCTCTTTAATGAAGGACTAGCCCATTCCATTTCCTCTATTTTATCCAAAATCTTATTTTTTTTGATAAACAGTAAAGCAGAGTCTAAGTCATCGGAAATTTTAGGACCATCAGGAAGGAAGATTTTAAGCTTGGCAGGAAACAGAAGGTATGTTTTAAACTGTGCTTTTTAAGCTCCCTTATTAGTGGCAGAAAAACTTTTCTTTTAGCTATTACCATGGAAGAATAGTCATTGTCAAAACGCACAGTTGTCTCATTAATCTTAACAGGAGCTTTAGCCCAAGCAGATTTAAGAACCATCTCTTTATCAAAAGATGATAGAAATCTAACTATAACTGATCTAGGATATTTTTGTTAGAGTTAGTATTAGCTATAGATCTATGTGCTCTTCGATACCAAAAGAGAATGCTTCTGGTAAGTCTAAAGTTTTAGGGAGCCATGTTGTTAAAAAGAAGTAATATTGTTACCTTCAATATTTTCTGGCAGTCCAAAAATCCTAATGTTATTGCGCCTAGATCTATTTTCCAGGTCATCCAGCTTTGTTTGTAAATGTGTATTTTGTTTCAGCAGAAACTCAATGTTGATTTCCTCTTCTTGGATTCTATTTTCCATGTCATTCACAGCTTCTTCTATGCCTGTCATCTGGATCTTCTGTTGTTGCAGGTCTATATGTAACAAGTCTATTTGTTTTGTAGTTTTTTCTATGAAGGTGTCTATTTTAGTATCCATTTTATCCATCTTAGCAGTAAGTTGCTGGATTATAATTATCAGAGACTGAAGTTCTTTCTTGATGCTGGAGTCTTGAGAATTTGTCTTACTGGAACTCATTTCAGACTGATAAACTGACAGGAAAATTTCCAAAGTGATTTCTGACAGGAATATTGTTAAGATTTCCTTTCCTTTTTAGATATAGTTCAAGAACTATATAAAACAAACATATTTAGAAAGAAAATTACTTCAAAAATTATTTTTTTAAGTAATTAATTCCTGTCAGTGTAATGAAATTGGTGGAGCTGAGGAAATCTGCTGCTATCCTGTGTTCATCCTTGGCCACGCCCCTATAGAGCTTATTCCTGAGTATGCTTGTGTGCCAGAAAACTATATCAAGCACAAACTGATATTTCTTAGTTCCAAAGGTCTAAGGAAAAATGATTTATTATTATTAATTTTCCTTCCTCCCCATTCTTTTCCTCTTTTCCCTTATTTTCTTTCTCTTCATATTGTTTTCTATTTTATTTTCCTGTTTTAAATAACTGATTGGTTCCAAAACAGTAAGTCATGAGAGTGCATGTGTGTGTGCGTGTGCATGCATATGACCATGTGGGTGTGTAAAACAACAACAAGACATAGCAGCTTTCACAGCAAACTTACATCAAAGTAAAATTCAGTCCAGGATCTATTCTGTGCAACAATACAGAATCCAACCATCATTTAAACATGCCCAATAAATATCCAGCAGCACCAACTTCTAATCTGAACTGAATTTCCAAGTGAAGAATTACAAAATGGCACCTTTAATTGTAAAGTGTACTGCTGCTCTTTGACCTACCATGTTAAATGTCATACCCGCCCATATGCTTCTAACATTAGTGTTGAAGCAAGTCACTAATTTTTCACTTAACGGCCCCAAGACAAGGTATGTGACCTCTGCAGGAAACCAAGAGAATTCAAACAACTGAAGTAGAAGGGATGATTCCCAAGACAGCAAGTAAGAACACGAGCTAAAAGAAAATGATTTTACATGAGCCGTTGCTTTCAAATAAATGAAGCTACTGCTCTATTTACCATATTCTTGTTATATAAGGAGCTGTGAGTTAATAAAAGTCACCACATTCACTATACCATTCACAGGTAGCACACAGGAATCTATCTGCTATTAAAAAAAATGAGCAACTAAGGTAAGTAAGCAGACTGAGAAAACACACCACAGAGACCATACAACCAAGGCAACATATCTACAAGTCCAAAAACAGGTATCTCGACATCAGTACCATTTTACAAGACCAAGTCTAATCTATGAACCTATAAGTCATCCCAAATGCTACTTGCATTCAGTATGCAGATGACTCCACCTTAATTTGCTCAGCAACCACACTGACAAATCTAATGACATTAACCCAGAATACCTTCAACACAGTTGAAAACTGGCTCTCTGTCAACTGATCCTAAACCCTAACAAAACAAAGCTGCTTCTTTTTACCCCTACCTGTAGGTCCTCCTCGTTATCTTTTGCCCTAAAATCTAATAATGGCACCATTATCTCCCAGATGCCCAAACCAAACTCTTAGGCATTATAGTTGACAACAACCTCAAATCTGACATGCATATCAATCAAACTATTAAAACCATTAATAAAAGGTTTGGCTTCCTATATAGCATTAAAACTTTCCTTACTCCACATTCCAGGACTGCTATTGCCTGCTCCCACCTACTCTCTCCTCTTCTCTATGCCTCCCCTTTAATCACCAACATGAACAAATCCACTCTTAAACTCTCCAGCTGTTATAACCACATTGCTAGATTTGCAACTGGCATGGCTTACAGGACTCACCACTGTCATTACCTGAATCTCCTAGGGTGGCTAGAATTGCCCAGCCTACTTCAGTACAACCAGCTCATAGTGGATCACAAAGTTCTCTACCATCGTAATAATATGCCTTCACTTAAAATCATCATTGGCCCCTATAATAAACTGAGGCCACTTCGCTCATCTAATAGACTGCTTGTTCAAACATACAAAACCAACAACTCTGCTGGGGATTCTCTGTTTGCCAACTCTGTTGGCAAAACTTGGTACTCGCTTCCTGCAGATTTTAGCCTAGAACCCTCCCTAACTAAATTCAAAAAAACCTCAAGGAATATTTCAAAACACACTGGTTATGTCCATGTTTTAGTCCTGACTAGATTTCTCCACTAGTATTTGAATGCTATGACATTATTGCTGTACTTTATATGGTATGTTATTATTATTGATATTTTGAATAAGTGATTATATTATCTTGATTTATCAGGTACTGCAAACTGTGTGCAACATGTAATTTTTGTGACTTTGCTGTATGTTTTTACCTTGGAGCTTTCCTCCCGGAGCCTCCGCTGAAAATGGGCATGTATCCAGTCGGACTATCCCAGTCAACAAATGTAAAATAAATAAATAAAATAAATAAATAAAGTCTATTAAAAGATCAAAATATCAAGTTAATGCACATCTTGATATGATTAATGTAACTGGACCGAGACAAAACAGCTAGAAAACAGAATAACTAGTTAAGTGTCTTAATTAAAATGTATACCCTAACATATTAAAACAAAGTAAACAAATTAAGATAGCTAATTAAATTAGTATAGAATTGTTTGTAAGAATTAAATGAAGAAAATAACATTAAAAAGATGGAAGTAAAAGTGACTTGAATGTAACTCAACTTGAATGTAACTTAAATAATAATAAAAAATAGCACTGAAAGTGTGACTAAAGCTAATATTACTAAACCAAAGAAATAAATATATAATAATTACTAGAAGTTATATGTTAATTAATGTTTATTAATGAAGTTAAAAACAGATTAAAAGAAAGGCTTAGTTAGCTTAATGAACAATGCATCCATCTTTCATTTCTTAGTTTTAAGACTGATTATAGAAAATAAGACATTTTTAAACACAAATAAATAAAATTATAATGCATATAAGGTGAAATGATGATGCAGTTTAGCTTAAAAGTCATTTTCTATTAACTTTTTCTTTTCATTGATTTTCTATTAATTCCTTTCAGCTTGTTTTTTCAAGGAGCAATCCATGTCTTCTATTTGTTTTAGTATATTATTGGATTTCAGGAATGTCTTAGCAGTGTCCAAATCATCAAATAATTTGATTCCATCAGGAAAAAATATTTTAAGTCTGGCAGAAAATAGCAAATTAACTTTAACCTATTTTTTTTCTTTAGGTCTTTTATTAAAGGAAGAAAGCATTTCCTCTTAGACATAACAGTCACAGAATAATCATTGTCAAACCTTATTATTATCTATATATCTTGATATGAGATTTAGACCTGGCAGATTTAAGGATTAATTTATTGTCCTGAGATGAAAAAAAAATCTTACAATAGTGGCTCTCTGAGAAGGATTATTTTTTGAGGAAGATGTAATCAAGGACCTATGAGCTCTTTCAATTCCAAATGACATAGCTTCGGGCAAGTCTAGAACAAAAGGAAGCCTAGATGTTAAAAAGTTTGACATACTTTCTTCTTCCATTTTTTCAGGGTGAACAAAAGTATGAATATTATTTTTCTGGGAACTATTTTCCAAGTCATCAGTTCAATTTAACAGAAGAGTATTTTGCTCCAGTAAGAATTCAACATTGTTTTCATCTTCAGTTAATCTCACTTCATTGTCATTTAATGCATCTTCTATGCCAGATATTTGAGATTTCTGCTGTTTTAAAGTCTCATGAATTTGTTCCAACTGTTTGTAGCATTTTTCCTTAAAGGTATTTTGCTGTCCATTTTGTTCATTTTTAGAGACAGTTCCTGTATGTTCAAAATAACAGACTGAACCTCCTTTTTTTAAAGATAAGTCCAGAAAATTAAATTTAGTGTGATTCATTTCAATGTTTTATGTGAAAAAATCTTTTAGATAAAAATTTGACAGGAAAATATTGAGATATAAAAGTGTTTTTGATAATATCCTTTAATACGAGTTAAAATAATTATATCTATTTAAAAAAAATCAGTCAGGATGGTTTTGAAATATAATTTCTTGTCAGAAATAGAATTATAGTAGCAGAGCATCTTAGCTGCACCCTGCTACTACCAACATTTCTAACAAGTTTTCTTTATTTTGCTATTAGGTTCAAGCCAGAACTTTAAATTATTGTTTAAGCCATGCATCTTTTTACTTACTTGTTTATGTGTGTTAAAAGTCAGGTTATGAAAACTGTATTTCCTGTTCGTCTAGGATTGTACTTAGTCTAACTTAAAGTTTTCTCTTAAGTTTATAATAGTTCATAGAATCAGTCCCATTCACCTCCAAAAGTATTTTCGGTGCCTTTCCTGTCAGACAGCTGGAATGACAAGTCTCTTGCTCAGTCTGCTGAGCTTCATTTTCCTGTGGTAACTTAGCAGTTAAAGGAAATAAATAATATCTCAGGTCATGCGCACTTGTTAGTATCTTCAGAGGTTGTGCAGTTTTGTGGTTGGCAGCTATGTTGGCTAACATTGTCAGCTCTTATTTTAGCTGCACCTCTTTCTGGCTAGTCTTCGCCAGTGATTCCAGAATGCTCTCTATACTTCTCCTTGTATGTGAGTACAAGCTAACTACACCAGAAACACAACAATAACAGTCAAATAGGGAATTTGTAGTACTTGGCAGCAATGGTAGTGTGAGGAATTGTAGTTTGGGAAGCCTTTGCCCAAATTAGCCACATTCTCTATTATATGTTCTAAAACATACTGGAGGTAGGATATATACATTTATTCAAATTCCACAAACTAAAATATTAGCTTTCTTGGCTTTGAATTATCTAAACTAAAACACACAGTGCCATTTAACACTGTCCAATCTATACAGCCATTCCTGGGTATAAGTTACCTTATAACCAAAAAGAAAGTCTCAGACTGCAGACCTCTCATAGGATCTAAGAAATGTCTAAGTCTGCAGGCCTTTCTAGGTCCTACTTTCAACTCTAAAACAGATATGTATGCAGGTTATAATTCACAAGTTATACTGAACAGATTAGTCTGAACTGGGCCCTACATCAGTCCATGCTTCCAGGTTTTCCTTTCAGAAGATCTTCTATGAGGGGCTAAATTCTGGAAATTACTCCTACAGGCTATTCCCTTTTATACTATAATAATTTGTAGTTAAGACCTTGTGATTTGGTTAATAGGTTCATACTAGGCTAACTGCCCTTACGAGCCATTTGTTTTAAGCCTAGCCAATTATCCCTTGTGAGACTCAAACCCTGCACCTTGTGTTTGTAAGGCAAACACCTTAACCATTAAGCCACCCTCCCAACTTGTAATTGCTGTGAGGATGTTTCCACAGTCCATACATTTTAAGAACACACATGAGAAGACATTTAAAGGGTCATACACATTTTCCACAACAAACATGTTATAATATATATGGAATACATGGCCAGACTGGTTTGCTAAATGAAATTTTGTGCACCATACATTTGGGGAATTAATTTTGTAGCAAGTGGTAAAGCCATATGCCATGAAACAAGTTTCCTAATACTATATTACAAAATGTTTCATGTAACATACAAACCACACATGGCTATATTCTATTTATCAATTTTGTGTGTTTTTTTAAATTAGACAAGAATTTCTTTTGCGTTAAATGAGTTATGTTAATTGTCTACATATATACTGAATAGGTCTTTAGTTTGCAGAAATGAAGTATCTTATAGAGGGGCTTAATGTCTATTTTTTTTTTTGTAGCTAGTCTTACGAGAACTAAAAAAAATTCTATCTGTGCTGATATTCATTTGCAAAGAGCTGGAAAGGCTGACAAAATCTTGTTACTAGTTTGTATAGTATCATTATTTTGGTTCCACTATAGATCACAGAGGCATATTTCCTCACGGTGCAAGCGCTAGAAAGGTTATACTCAAAACATGCATACATACATGCATACATATATACTCAATAAGCCAAATTCCCCAATGCATAGTTTCCTGACAGGGTCTGTAATGTAAGAGGTGATACCTTCTTATGTTAAAGCACACCCTTTGCACCTGAGAAGCATGATACGCAGGGCTTTCTGTTACTCCCCTCACTCAACACCTTGGGTAGGATGTGGTATATGAACATCAGTGATCCAGTCTGCAGGTGGTTAGGAATGCCCTCTCTTATACAGGGGGAGAGGAAAAACACTGTCTTCATGTGCAATGATATGTATAGGAAAACAATGTAGTGAATCATCATCCCCATAGCTTTCAACTGACTACAATTTTGCAGAACGCCCCTGATTTTGACAAATTTTTTCATACCTCTCATAAAGTGTTTGCAGATGTGGTACATCACTGAAGATTCAAGTGAATCAGTAATGCCTCATGTTACAGTTTAATGTTTTTGTATTGCACAAAAAATGCAAGTTGATTTAACAACATCTGTAGTTATAGTAACTTTTTTGAGTGAATTAGAGTAATCTTTAAAAATCTTCCCCAGTTTGGTGCTTTGTCCCCTCTGTTATGTTTTGTTTTGTCCAGAAATGCTGAGCTGAGAAGCTGAGAGCTAATAGCCTGTCACAAAGTGCCATACCTATTAAATACTTTTCTTATAATTCTGGACTAAGGCAAACGTAATGGACAGGCATATGGAAAAATAATACACACTCGAAATTTGTGTCTACATGTCATTGTCTGTAAATCCTTATTTATCCAGAGAAAATCAGTGGTCTCCTTTGACCTGGGGTGGTCAGCTGAACTCTCCACATATGAAACATTGATGGAAGGCATGTAAGAAGAAATTGTGGAGGCTACAAATTACCAAACTATAGCATTAGTCCTCTGAATGAAGTGACTGAGACATCCATTCTTTAAGGGTGAGTCTATCAGTCACTGGGAACAGGTCAGAAATAACAGGCAACATTGGGAATGGTTGTATGCAAGGCAAGCATGGATCTACCAAAAGGATCCATGGAGTGAATGTCTATAAGGGCCCGCGCAGACATCCTGAGCTTATGCTGCTTTCTGAATTCCTGTAGTGGTAAAGAGCCATGTAATAGATTTTTTTTCTTGTTTTTTTTTTTGTTACCACCTCACTCTATCTCCGCCGACTCTAAGATTTTGACCTATTCCTCCACCCTACTTCATCCTCCTCCTCATTTCTTGTAGT